>NW_015175479.1:120329-127239 GCF_001447785.1 Gekko japonicus
TCTCTCAGCCTCACCTACCTCACAGGGTGTCTGTTGTGGGGAGGGGAAGGGGAAGGGAAAGGGAAAGGAGATTGTAAGCCGCTCTGAGACTCCTTCGGGTTGTGAAGGGCCAGGTACAAAACAATCTCCTCCTTTTTTTCTGTCACAGGTGCCTCCATTGTAGGAAGATGCTTAACTTGCCACCTCCCACCCTTTTGTGATTCATCCAGGCCACCACAGCAGCCCTTTTATGGTGGAGCCTGTTCTCAAAATCCCAGAAGCACTCACAAGCAGCATTCACTCTAAGCTGAGTTAGTGTAAGCTAGCTCACAGTTTTTTTAGCCTCCAGCTTGCACATTTTTTGCCTTAGCCCAGGAAGGGATGGCTCCGGAGCGAACTAATTTCTGCAGTAGCCAAATCGCTCCCTCACAACTTTAATGCCGGTAGCTCACAAAGTAGAATCTTTGCTCACAAGACTCCACAGCGTAGAGGGAGCATTGCTCACCAGCTGAACAAAACTGAAGACCCCTGTGGGTTAAGTGTTAGATCGCGCTAACAAAGGAACCGTAGAGTGATTCAGCAAGTGATTCAGCTTTATTTAGAAGTAACGAACAAGCACTAACTCAGTAAGAAACCAGAACAGAAAACAGTGGGAGCTTATGCTCCTTTTAAACATAACCGGGCTAATGTAGCCACGCCTATTTACAAATAACAACCAATGAGATTGCTAGAATAAAGACCAATGGGAGTCTTTCCCTCCTAGGGAATGGTATCGTTCTGATTGGTCGCTGTTACGAAGCGACCAATAGGAAGTTCGCTCAGAGGAGCCCTGGTCTGGCTCGAAGCTTAACATGGGAGTCCTATGAGGTGATTCATGTAATCATTTCAATACATTACAATTCCTCCCCCCTAAGTTAAGCCATCATCCCAATTGTTTTATTATTTACAAACATGCAATCAACCTTTGTACATCAGTTATTCCAACAGTATTTACACTCATAGTCCTTCAGATAAGTCGGCATTTGCCGCGAACGCTGGGACCTGCGGAGCGGTGCAGGCTCCATGGGCAGACAAGGTTGTGGGTCAGAGTGGGGTTCACTACAGCCTGGATCAGGCACAGACTCGACTGGGATTTCAGCCCCGCACACAGGGTTCTGCCCTGACTCGGGGACAGTACCGGGCCTTTCGGTACTCACCGCCTGCTCTGGGGGTGTCCACTCGACATCAGGGGATTCAGCCGTCGGAGAGTCAGCGCTGTCCCTAGCCCAACGTCTCCTTAACTGATCTATGTGGCGCCGCCATATTCGACCGTCAGCTAACTGCACCACATACATTCGAGTACCCACAGAGTCGGATATAACCCCAGGAAGCCATAAGTGCCCGTTTGCATAATTTCGTGCGAAAACCTTGTCCCCTTTTTCAAACATGCGCACCTTCGGTTGCGCCGTGGTACGCTCGGATTGCTCTTCAGTGAGGTCTGGGTGCATTCGGTTCAAACGGGTCGTGAGTCTCCGCCCCATTAACAATTCGGCCGGACTACGGCCTGTAGCACTACAGGGGGTGGTGTGCTGCAGCAAAAGAAAGGAGCCCAGCCTCTGGCTCCAGTCCCCTTCGTCCATTTTACCCAGGGCCTCTTTGGCCGTCCTGACCATCCGTTCGGCTTGGCCATTAGATGCCGGATGGAAAGGGGCCGAAGTCATTTGGCGTATGCCATTACTCGTGAGGAAGAGCCTAAATTCCTCAGACACAAATTGAGGCCCGTTGTCACTGACGATGACGTCAGGCAACCCGTGGGTGGCAAAAAGTCGGCGGAGCGCATGGATCACAGCAAGTGATGTGGTCGATTTCATATGCACGACCTCCAGCCATTTGGACATAGCGTCCACCACAATTAGGAACATTTGCCCTTGGAGAGGGCCAGCAAAATCTATATGCAATCTGGCCCAGGGTTTACCAGATGACTCCCAGCCTTGGGGTGTAGCTTGTGGGGGATCGGGTCTGACTTGCTGGCATTTGGGACACCCTCGTACCCATTCTTCGATCTCTTTGTCCAGCCCCGGCCACCAGACATACCCTCTGGCCAACGCTTTGGTGTGTACCATACCGGGGTGACCCTCGTGCAGCGACTCTAACACTCTCGTCCTGAGTTTGTCAGGAACCACCACCCTGTTCCCCCATAATACACAGCCCTTAGAAATGGATAGTTCATTTTGACGGCTTTTGTAAGGGCCGAACTCCGGTTCAACGCTTCCAACCGGCCACCCCCTCCAAACCCAGTTTAATACTCGGGACAGCACGCTATCCTTGGCCGTGTGTGCTGCAATGTCCCTGGATGATACCGGGGGTCGAGGAAGCTCCTCAATTGCCAAGACCTCACAGGCGGGGGCAGGGTCTGCGCCAATGTCCGGCACCGGGCACCGGCTGAGGGCATCCGCATGCCCAATCGCTTTCCCAGGCCGGTGCTCTAAGTCAAAATCATAAGCCTGCAAAAATATCGCCCATCTAAGCATGCGTGGGGACATGATGTTTGGCAATTGCTTATCGGGCGCAAAAATCCCCAGTAGCGGCTTGTGGTCAGTGACCAGCAAAAATCGTCTGCCAAAAATAAAATCATGGAACTTTTTGACAGCCGCTACCAACGCCAGACCCTCCTTGTCTATCTGGGCATAGTTCCGCTCTGCCGCAGATAGTGATCTAGAATAAAAAGCGATAGGCGCTTCGCTCCCATCAGGCATCAGATGGCTTAAAACTGCGCCTACTCCAAAAGGTGAAGCGTCAGCAGCTAACACCAGGAGCTTGTGTTCATCATAATGCGTGAGTACGGCATTAGATGTCAGCAGCTCCTTGACTCCCACAAAAGCCTTTTCCTCGGCCTGCCCCCACTTCCATTTTGCCTCCTTGTGCAAAAGCGCGTGCAAAGGGGCCGCCACTGATGCCTTATGCGGTAAAAACGCATGATAAAAATTCAGGAGTCCTAAAAAGGATTGGAGCTCCTTCTTACTCACCGGCCTGGGGGCGTTTTGGATTGCAGATACCTTCTCATCCGTGGGGTGGACTCCCTCTGCGTCAATGCGAAACCCCAGGAAGTCCACACTTTCCACCCCGAGCGTGCATTTTGAGCGCTTAACTCTGAGACCGGCATTTTGAAAACGCCTGAGGACCTCTTTAACCCGGTCCAGTAGTTCCTGTTCAGACCCGCCCGCAATCAGCACGTCGTCAAAATAGGGCACTGTGCCAGGTACCCCCCTTAGTAGACGTTCCATGAGGCCCTGAAAAATCCCAGGTGCTACGTTGACCCCGAATTGCAGCCTGTTCACTTTAAAAGCCCCTTGGTGGGTTACAATTGTTTGGGCCTCGGCAGCCTCCGGGGTGACAGGCAACTGCTGGTATGCCTGGGCCAGGTCAAATTTGGCGAAAATCTTGCCACCCCCCAGGGAAGCCAAAATGTGGCTTATTACCGGGACCGGGTACGAATGTTGCTGCAGCGCCTTGTTAATCGTACATTTGTAATCGGCGCATAGTCGTATGGACCCATCTGATTTGACAGGGGTTACGATCGGGGTCTCCCATTTGCTGTATGGTACTGGCTCTAAAACCCCTTGCTCAACTAGTTTGTCAATCTCTTTTTCCACCTTATGTTTGAGAGACACAGGTACTTTCCGATACTTCAACCTAATAGGTTTGACTGACGGATCTAAGTCAAACGCAACCGGGGGGCCCTTGTACCTCCCCAACCCTTCGGCAAATACATCAGGGAACAGGTCGTACAGCATGCCCCATTTATTTTCAGACATCCTGTTAATCCCAGAAATACCAATGCCCAATGGCTCAAACCAATCTAACCCTAGCAGGTTAACCCGGTCTCCCTCTGCAATCAGGAATGACAGTTTAACACATTTCCCCTTATACTCAACAGTAACAGAGTCCCGTCCGGCCAAGGGAATTCGGTTGCCCTGGAAGTCGGACACTCTGGTTCCCGCAGGCTGGAGCCGCCGCCGGCTTCGGTTCGGGAACAACTGGCGCCAGGACGCGGCAGAAATCACCGTCACGGACGATCCTGAGTCCACCTCCATTGTACAGGGTCGGCCGTCGAGGAGTGGAGTCACGGTGATCTTGCCCTGGCTGCTGGTGCGATTTACGGCCGATGCGCTCGACAAGGTCGCCGTCAACTGGCAGCTTGCTTCCGATGCTGAGGAACGGGTCTTGCCTTGGGTGCTGACTGGAGTGCCCCTCTGCGCTGACCGGTTGTTAGTTGAGGGATCCTTCTTCGCTGATCTGCAGACTCTGGCCAGATGACCACGCCGCCCACACGCTCTGCAGTCGACATCACGAGCCCAACAGGAGTCGCGCTGGTGTTTCCCGCCACAACCGGAGCAAGGCTTGACGTTGGTAGTCTTCGCTGGGGTCCGCTTGCCTCGAACCGCGTTGACGTCATCATCCGCGTCTTCGCCCTCGCTGTCTCGTTGAGCGTGTATACTGGGCTCTGCCACCCGCTGGCGGACCTCCTTCGTGGACTTCTCCGCTGCTTCCGCGGCCACGGCCTCTTCGTAGGCCACTGCCCAGGTCAGGGTGGTGCGGGCGAACAGCCTCTGTTGCAGCCTTTCATCTTTGAGACCGCAGACGAGACGGTCTCTGAGGGCTTCCTCCACGTTGTGGAAATTACATGGTCGTGCGGCTTTGCGAAGGGCCGCCACGAAATCTGCGATGGTCTCGCCTCCGGCCTGGTTCCGCTTGTAAAAAGCGTGCCGGCAGGCGATCTCCGACGGTTGTGGAGAATAGTGAGCCTTAAGCTTCTCAGTGATGTCAGCGTAAGTGACAGTCTTTATATCAGTTGGGGCCACCAACGACCTGGCTATGTCGAAGGTCCCCTTCCCGCAGGAACTCAGGAGGCACGCCCGTTTCTTGGCCTCGTCTGTAATGTCGTGTGTCTCCAGATGGAACTCGAACCTGGATAGGTAGGAGTCCCAGTCTTCTGAGGAGGGTTCGAAGCACTCGAACTTCTGGCTTCCAGCCATCGTGGGAGACTTGGGCACCGGAGCTGGTGGCGCCTCCGCCGGATCGGCTGCTGTGCTCTGCTCGCTTTCTTCCGAGTCCGAAGTGTGGATGTCCGCAGGGCTGCCTACCTGCTCTAACATCCCACCTTCGTCGCCAATTGTTAGATCGCGCTAACAAAGGACTCTTAGAGTGATTCAGCAAGTGATTCAGCTTTATTGGAAGTAACGAGCAAGCACTAACTCAGTAAGAAACCAGAACAGAAAACAGTGGGAGCTTATGCTCCTTTTAAACATAACCGGGCTAATGTAGCCACGCCTATTTACAATTAACAACCAATGAGATTGCTTAGTTAAGGACCAATGGGAGTCTTTCCCTCCTAGGGAATGGTATCGTTCTGATTGGTCGCTGTTACGAAGCGACCAATAGGAAGTTCGCTCAGAGGAGCCCTGGCCTGGCTCGAAGCTTAACATGGGAGTCCTATGAGGTGATTCATGTAATCGTTTCAATACATTACACAATGATTTCCCATTAATAGCATTTCTTTAGCTTGCGTTACCCACTTGCATTCCAAAGATGCATATTAAGTGTTCCCTTTTCTGTCTTAATTATATTCACGGCTTATTAGCAATGTTGCAATGGCTTCCAAGATCACTTCTTGCCCCAGAAGTTTCAGAAAACTAATGGCCTTACTGGTTCCCTGGACATTTTCCTGCTCCTGATATATCTCAAGAATTGCTTATTGTTTGTCTTCATTTTTTTAGCCACCTGTTTTGCTCCCCTTAATGTCAATTTATATTTATTTCACCAGTACGCTGATGGCACCCAGCTATATCTGCTATTGGGTGACCAGTCTGGCATTACAAGCTGTGGCTGGATGGCTTAGACTGAGTCAGTTGAAACTGAATCTGACAATGACAGACGTTCTGTGCCTAACTTGCGGCGGCCCAGGTTTAGGGATCCCACTCCTGACCTTCGATGGGGCACCTTTGGTGCCAGCACCAGAGGTTAGGAGCTTGGGAGTGCTCTTGGATGCCTCCTTGACAATGGAGGCCCAGGTAGCAGCCACTGCCAAGTCAGCCTTTTATCATCTTTGTCTGATTAGGCAGCTGGTTCCCTTCCTCAAACGTAGCGACTTGGCAAAGGTAATCCACACATTGATCGCCTCAAGATTAGACTACAGTAACGCTCTCTACATGGGGCTGTCCTTGTCCCAAATTCGGAAGCTGCAGCTGGTACAGAATGCGGTGGCCAGGCTGCTGCTGGGTCTCTCTCCACAAGAACACATCCAGCCTGTGCTGAAAGCATTGCACTGGCTACCTATAGCATAACAAATACGCTTCAAGGTGCTGGTTCTCACCTATAAAGCCCTTTATAGTCAGGGGCTAGCATACCTTTTTTATATATATAATCTTTTTATTGGTTTTTCAAACTTGAAAACAGAAAAGATTAGGTTTGCAACACAGTAATCCTACAAAAAAATCAAATAAATATTTTCTAACACTACAACAAAGCATTTTAAATGAAATAAACAAGTGACTATGGATGCTTTGATCTTTCAGTGTCCAAATGAGCTGCTTTATAGAAAACATAGGAGCAGAGGGGCTCCAGACCTTGTACTCTGAAAGTGAATAAGAAGAATCTGCATTTCATATTAAACAGTTGAATATGTTATTAGTATATTACAAATTCATATTCCAAAGATGTTAGTAAAAGACAAAGCTGCATGTACATTGAAATGTTTTTGTCAGTTTCTTTAAATGTTAACAGAGTTCTGAAGTAAACCTGGGGTGGGGTAGGGGGCTTGGAGGATAAAGTTAAAGTTGCTTTCTTTCCCCCTCCCCCCCCCCATTTACTTAATTTCCACTTTTTTCTTTCTCTTTTTTCCTTCCTTCCTTCCTTCCTTCCTTCCTTCCTTCCTTCCTTCCTTCCCTCCCTC
>NW_015175479.1:127938-135892 GCF_001447785.1 Gekko japonicus
TATATTTTGCACGCCCCTAATAGGCTCCCAGTTGGGCCGGAGTTGATGGGTGTCCCGGGCGCCCCCGGGACCTGGCTAGGACAACCCCGGCAGCTCCGGGAGGCGACATATCCCCCCTTGACACACCCACTACCAACAGGTCGGCGCGGCTTACCGGTCCCGGTCCTCCAGGAGTAGCCGCAACAATTACCGATGCGCCGGACACCCAGGCTGGAGCCGGGGAAAACGGGCTCGGGAGGGCCGCAGATGAGCAGGCCATGGGTGGGGGCGGTCCGAGCCAGCAGGCGCGCGAGCAGTGGCCCGGCCGTGCGCGGACACACACCCGACGGTCGGGAGGGGGGCGAGAGCCGAGCGCGGAAGCAGCAGACCCCGCCGTCTGGGGAGCCGGGGAGCCGAGGGGCGGGGCCGGTTGACTCGGCATCCCTGCCTTTAGGGGAGGGCATGTCCGGGGAGCCGGGGACGCCAGGACGAAAGGGGGTAATAAAAGGAGAGGGAAAGCAAGCCGGTGAGGAAGGACTGGGCTGGCTGCAGCTGTGGCCGTTCTGTTGCTGCTGAGAGAGAGAAGGGACGAAAGCCCAGCAAACAGAGACAGCCGAGACCCGGGCGGACGAAGAGAGTGAAGGAACTCTCTGACTGGTCCGCTTCTGAGGCGAGCTTCCTTCCTCATAGGGGAACCCACCTTTCAGACCCGTGCCTCCTCGGGTCCCTGCCTTGTCTCCCAGGGCAGAGACACCGGTGGGAGCTACCGCAATGGGCGGGTCACCCCGGGTCGCCCGGGAGAGCGCCAGGAGAGGCTCACAACGGGGCAGGTGCCGATCACACGATGATCCTGCAGCCCGGCAAAGAAGCAGTGCGGCGCGATCACATCAGCAATCACTAGGCGCCACTTCCGTGGCAAACGGGATGGATTTTTTTAAAAAACTGAAGTTTGTGCATACGCATGACTGAGCAATCGTATCTGCACATCCTTTGGCAGGTGGTGGGCTTACCGGACAGGGCGACAGACGCTTCCGGACCCCAACAGAGCTCCGAGGCATTGCCAATGGAGGGGGAGGGGGACCCCCTCATCACAGCCGCTCTAACCACCTGTGCGACAGTGGCCATAGCGACCCTCCAGAGGCGGCAAGCCTGGCTGCAGTGGGAGGGGGCTCTTTGTGCGCATGCGCCGTTGGACGCTTGTGCACATCCTGTGGAGACTTGGGGGGAAAAAACCTGCTCGCGACGGGACATGGGCAGGTGCCGGATGCCACGGGATTCCACCAGAAACACGATCAGGCCCTTGCCCCGCGGTTTCCGCGGAGGTACTAGTTTTTTACCCCGCATCTTCAGCGGGAAGCCTCGGGTTCGGCATGGGAGCTCTACGCTTCCCAGATGTGGCGCTGTGACCGCGCCCGGAAAATCCACCTATCTTCCGTCTCTGTAGCGTGGCTAATGTTCCGTGTGACTGCAGCCAGTGAAAAGAATTTGGAAAGAGAATTACTGAGCAGATTCTTCAATTGTTAGAGAAATACTTGAAGACTTTATCATTTTCTCTTTCTTTTGAGCCCCCCGTAGGGGATTTTTTTAATTTGCATTTCTAAATACTACATACTAATAAACTACAATAAAAAAAGGGAAGGGAACTACTTACTATGGAAGAAAGTAAAGAAAACCCACTAAAAACCCAAGAGATGGTGGTCATACATACTGCTTATCAAAATTAGCTTTTAGCCTAAAATTCAATATAAGTTCATTGACTGTGGTCATCTAACAATTAATTTTTGCTTATATAATAACTTTAAACACCTCTAGTTTTGACTTATTTTAAAAAGCATTATACTTCTGTTTTCTCAATTGATAGCTTGTCTTCGGGGCAGCTGCCCCTAACTTCCCTTCTGATAGCGAGGGCGAGCTGGGTATGAAAGATTGGCTGGCACATCTTTTGCTGTCCTGGGTGAGGTCAGGCCAAGTATCTCCTTTATCACACCTCCAGCTTGAAATGGTGGTGGATTGCTCCAGCTCCCCTCTTTGGGCTGGGGTGCCCTTGGCAGAGGGATGGCCCCAAGGCTGAGGGTGGCCCTAGCAGGGAGATGCCCCTGAGGCCATCAGCCCACTGGGGTTTTTCCCAGGGGCCTTAATGGTCAATCTGCCCCTGATCGTAATACTGACTGCTTTTATCACAAGAATAGAAATATTCCTGGCTGCCTCTGTATATACATTAATCCGGGGGGCTGGGGGTGGGGTTAAAAGTCTCTTTTCTTTTCTTTTATTACTGACTTTTATTACAGTCATGTACTGTCATGGGCATGGATGGGGATGAGCTGACAGAGCCTGCAGAAACCACAGCTGGCCCCTCTGAAGCACCAGAGGAGGATAGTTGGCAAGTGCCTGTAACAGCAGTCTTCGGACCTGGCCCAGTTAAGAAGGAAGAACTGCAAGCTGAATGTCTTTCTGACTCACTCCCACGTGTGACTCTTTTAAGGGAGTGGCTGCAGCAAAACTTAGCAACCAGGCAAAGACAGGCCAGGCTACAGGGGAGACACTCAGCCAGCCCAGAGTTCTAACAGGAGTCTGGCCGATCGTGCAGCTGGCTAATTGGTAGCAGCATTTAACTCTGGGTGGTACTCTTTGTGGAAGCAACAAGTCAGCTTCATGCTTCTGGCATCCACTCCGTCTCGGCTCTTGCACCTAGACCTTCAGACCCCCTGGCTTTGGACTTGCCTCTGTGTTCCTGGCTCCTGACCCCGACTTGGCTTTGGACTATGTTTCTGGTTAGTGATTTGGTCTTGGCTCTGTGTTTCTGGCTCCTGACTCCGGCTTGGCTTTTTGGACTTTGCACTGTCTTCTTGGCTCCTGACCTTGGCCTGTTCTGGACTCCCTTTGGACTGGTACCCCAGCCCGTGACACATCCTAGATGGGCTCATGCAGTAGCAAATTTAACACCTATAGATTCCAAGTATTTATTTGCTCTCAATATAGCTTTCTTCCTGATTTACGGGCATTCATTTCATTCTCTGAAAACTTGTTGAAACAAGAAACAGGAATGAAGAATTTCCTAATAGAGGTCCAGAGCTATTTTTACTCTAATACTTGTATGCAATATGCAGAATAACAGCTTTATTATCCATGCAACATTTCAGGAAGGCCTACGGAGTGGTATGAAAAATAAGGGTAGAGGGAAAATATGCCGTTTTAGAAGAACAACAGCAGCTAAGATTTTTCTGTCCAGTTGCAAGTCTGCAAATCAGTTTTAGACTGGATGCTTACTGATGTCCAGTCAATGTGCAATCTATGTCATTCCACATATTCATTGTGGATTGCCTGAACACCAATGTGCAAAAAACTGCAGCACCAGAGCTGCAGACCAGCACTACTGTTCGTGCAATGATTCAAAAAACACAAGCATGATGTCAGAAACGGTAATAATGTTGCCAGGTTGTCCTGTAAGCACATAATTCCTAGCAGCCAGATTGTTTTGTAGCACATAATTCCTAGCAGATTGTCCTGTAGCACATAATTCCTAGGGTGCCAGATTTTGAGTGGCATCAAAATGACAAGGGTAAATGAATTGACAATATAAACCAATGAGATGGAAGGAAGAACCCCCTTGAAAGCATGTTGTGTGCATGTTGTGTTTTTGACTGACAGTGACTTTCATGGCTCCTATAAAACAGATAACCAGATGTCTGGACATCTGATTTAGGGTGATCCAGAGCTTATTTCAGTTCCTTGTTGGTCATCAGATGAATGTAAGGAAATTCTGGACTAGATAACGTTGAATACAAATGTATTCAACATATCAGTGAAAATGCAGAAGACCACAGAAGTTTTAAATATCATTCTAACTTCTATGGTATTTCCAGTGTAGCCTACACAAATCAATGGAGTTGAAGTTGGGGGAGGGACAAACAATTTCTTTCTGCTCAGAGAGCTAAAATACTTTATCCAGGCCAAACTTCCCCTCAGGACAGCAGATCGCAGGATTTGAACTACCACTACCTTTCCCAAATAAAAGCAGCATGCTCAGTCTACCAAGCCACATCTTCCCTGGCATGTGATCCATTTCAGTTCTCCAGTCCAGACAAATAGAAGACAAAGGCACACAGCACCATACAGTGCACTAATCAGGATCATCTTCACCTGAGAAAATCTAGTTCCCGGGACATTTCCCTGCCCAGAAATTGGACCTAGGCAAAATTCTGGACTAGATAACGGTGAATACAAATGTACTTTTGGATATTTATCAACGTATCAGTGAAAATACAGAAGACCACAGAAGTTTTAGATATCATTCTAACTTCTATGGCATTTCCAGTGTAGCCTACACAAATCAATGGAGTTGAAGTTGGGGGAGGGACAAACAATTTCTTTCTGCTCAGAGAGCTAAAATACTTTATCCAGGCCAAACTTCCCCTCAGGACAGCAGATCGCAGGATTTGAACTACCACTACCTTTCCCAAATAAAAGCAGCATGCTCAGTCTACCAAGCCACATCTTCCCTGACATGTGATCCATTTCAGTTCTCCAGTCCGGACAAATAGAAGACAAAGGCACACAGCACCATACAGTGTACTAATCAGGATCATCTTCACCTGGGAAAATCTATTTCCCGGGACATTTCCCTGCCCAGAAATTGGACCTAGGCACGGGATTTTAGAAAACTTAATCTTCATTACTAAATATCCAGAGATCATGCCCTGTTGAGCCAATGATGTGCGTGCCCAAAGCCTTGCCTCCAATATTATTTCAGATCAAAAAACTTTAGGGGACATGAAAGTGGTAGGGCGTGTATGACGAACCCCTTCCGCGTCTGTCCTTCAGAGGCTAGATTTTCCCTCTTTTTTTGTCCCCTCACTAAAAGAGCAGTCCAGGTAACATGTTTTCTGTACTCCTCAGAGATAACTGTTTGACTGGGTAGGGAATCTTCTCTCTCTATCCCTTTTCCTTTTGGCCAGAATGGGAGTCTTCTCTACTATCCCAAACTTCCTTGCCAAACTCTCCCCCAGTTCTCTGTGTTCAAACTGCTCTCGGCTACTGCTGAATTCAGACTTCATTCAGTCAAGGTTGAAATATGACTCTGTGTCTGAGTCCCCAAGCATTCGAAATAAATCCACGGTTGATGAACGAAGTCAAATTTATTATGAAGCAGTGGTTATATCAGGAACAAAAGCATTGTTAGTAATGACTACCAGTCACATAGGCACACATAATAAAGGAACTTGAACCCGGGTAGAACCAATGAGCCAATTTCCCGCTGGCGGGATGGAAGAGAAAGCGAGCGCCAAAAACCTTGGGAAAGCAACGGTTCTAAACCATAAACATAAGAAAAGTTCTCAGGCAGAGGATACATGATAAGCGAAGCTATGCCATAACACCTCCCTACCACCAGCTGGTCGACCTTGAGCAGTTACGCCGTTGTAGCAAGAGAAGACAGTAAACACCTACTGAGGAAGAGCGAGTGGGGGATGGACAGAGCATGTATACACAGAGTAGCACATCACCTTATGGCAGCTTGCTGACACTCTGTCTACACTAAACACTTTTCCTGTCAGGGCTATTCACAGACCGTCTCAGTACATGTCTCTTCTCAATTAAGGCAGGGATCTGACTGAGGCTGTGATCAAACATGCAGTTTGATCCATTGCTGCTGCTGTTCCCTTGTGGATTTAAAATGCACGATCAGACATCTGTCATGCCCCGGACATCTGAGTCCTGTCCCCCACACACACTTTACTGCATGGTTCTTTGGTACCTGTGGAAGTCCAGTTCTGTTGGCCTGAGCCAGTTCCAAAATGGATTTCGTGTTGTGTGATTGCTCTGTTGCGCACCCAACCCATCAGGCAGGTCTGACTGGACTCTTGTTTTCTGTCCACCATTTGTTTTACTAGTTACCGATGTGCTGCTCAAAACTTTGTTTTCTTTATAAAAACTTTCAAAAGAAGATGCCTCTCTACTTCATCCTTTTTCTGTGCTTTGGGGAAGGGGTTAATTGAAAAGTTTAGAGAGGGAGGATGGCAGTGAACTACATATCCCAGCAGGCTCATCAGCACTGGTGCACATGCTCAGAGGACAAATTTTTTTTAAAAAAAATGGCCAACAGCCCCATGAACTACATATCTCAGCAGGCTCATAAGTGCTTGTGGGCATGCTCAAGGGACACACTTAAAAAAATGGCTGACAGCCTGACTTCCTGGCTGCTGCCATCTGATCACTCAAGGATGAAGTAAAAATGCTTTGAAGAGTGCTAAAAGGGGTGGGTCTGATCAGGATTCTCTGTTACAAAATAACCTGGCTCAATTAGAGGCAGGGCAACAGTGGATCAAACTGCATCCAATCAGATTGCTTGGAGCAACCTGTCACTCAAGGCTCTCTGTTTTTGTGAAGAATTCACCCTTCACAGTCCTTCAGTTGTTTGTACAGCACTTCTAGGCCTCTTAAAAGTGCAGTCCATCACAGCATGTGATAAACATTTAACTGAAGAAGCCAGTCATGTGTGCGCAAGTGATTCTTTTCAAGTGTAAGTAAATAGCTGGAACAGTCCTCCTTTACAAAATTTTGTAATGCAAGTTGCAAAATATGCTTTGGAATTTGAAACATTATAACTCCAAGATGCTAATATTGGGAATCTAACTGAAGAAGCCAGTCATGTGTGCACAAGTGATTCTTTTAAAGTGTAAGTAAATAGCTGGAAGAAGATCCTTTACAAAATTGTGTAATGCAAGTTGCAAAACATGCTTTGGAATTTGAAACGTTATAACTCCAAGATGCTAATATTGGGAATATCCAAAGTCCTGAGTAAAAGTGGCATTTTAATCTTGGATTTCAACCTGTCAAAGTCCTGAATTTCCGGCTCCTGCCAACCTAGCAGTTCGAAAGCAAGAAATTGCAAGTAGATAAATAGGTACCACTTCGGTGGGAAGGTAACAGCATTCCGTGCACCTCAGCATTTAGTCATGCCAACCACATGACCACAGAAAAGTCTTCGGGCAATGCTGGGTCTTCAGCTTGGAAACAGAGATGAGCACCACCCCCTAGAGTTGGATTCAACCGGCTTTCGAGCAAGGGAAATCTTTACCTTTACACAAATCTATGAAACTAACCAAACATTCAATTACTAATTTTCACAGTGCCACTTTATCAAACTTGAATTCAAAACAGGGAAACAAATTTAAGCTCATTTATATAACACTAACTTCAGCTCCAAAGAATGAAAATATCTTAAGCATACAGTGGCACAGTTTCTATAAAGACTCTTAAAAGGTTTTCCTATTTCATTATTAAATTCACCATGTTCATTAATATGGCAGCAGACAACAAAGATTTATGCAGAAACGGGTGGACTGAAAGAGCTGTTGAAGATTATGCATAATTTTCCTTCCCATTAATGTATCATAAAAGAGTTTCCTTCCATCTAACGTATCAAAAAGAAATGTCTCAAAAAATGACTAGCTTAGAGCATATCCTGTAGCACCACCTAGCAGGCTAATCTAAAAAGTAAGACGGGACTGGCTTTTGCATTGATATTATTCAGTGCTTGAGTAGAGGCACTTAAAGAAATCCACAAAAACCCCCCCCCCACCTCTGACACTTTCAGCTAGTGGATACTATACACTTTTCTGAGGGTACCTCCTATATTATATCGCAGCTGTGGGATCCCAAGGTTTTTCATTATCTTTTGTGCCACCTCCACGCATATATGTCCACAAGTTAGCTCCGATTCTCAAATTGGTGGCCACTCCTGCTATATGAAATGGCTTCCTGAGGACATGAGGGAGGCCCCAGCTTTGCAGAGATCTCACAAGTTCTGTAAGGTGAGTCTTTTCCTATGTGCTTTTGGTGACTTGAGAGTAGAGATCAGTTATTTTAATGGCACAAAAGGTTTGCTCTATTCTTGTTGTTTGTATTGTATTTTTCAGGAAATAAGCAACATGTATTTTAAATAAACAAATGTATGTCCAGCTTGATCATGACGGAC
>NW_015175480.1:0-8259 GCF_001447785.1 Gekko japonicus
CTGGGGAAACACACAAACAGTTCTTTGCTTGCTAAATGCCTCTCCATTGTGTGGTTTTTAGGGATTAAAATATAGGGCTGGGGGAACTGTGGTAAGTTGAAAACTATTGTTTGAAAGAGCTTGTGTGAATCAGCTTTTTTTCTCTTGTTGAAGGAACTGTGGGGCTGCTTGCTGTGTGTCTGTCTTTGGGTTAAAATGCTTTTATGATCCAGCTTTTTTCTAACACAGCCTAAAGTTTGCTCTGTGTGTGGGCTAGACTCTGCATGGAGTCGTCAACACCGGCCAGTTTTCCTGTGTGTGGGGGCTGGGGATTTAACAAAATCTACACGGAGTGTCTGGGAAACGCATGCTTCTTACCTTGTTTAAAGACTGTTAAAAGTGTGTGTGTGGGGGGGTTAGGGTTAGGGTTAGAGGGGCTCTCTCTCTCTGCCTTGGGGTTACAGAGGCTTGCAAGGTGGGGTAGGGGCTCCCTGCTCTGTCTGCACTATGTTTTTTGGTTTCTGGGCTTCCAGAGTCTGTACATAGAACTTTTAAAAAGCACCCTTTTCCCTTTGCAGCCGCAAACAAACTGCTTTTGGCTCTCAGGGGGAGGAAGGGGTCTGGGGGGGTCTGGCTGGGGTACAGAGGTCTACAGGTCTCTGTCTCGGGGGGCTGTCTGTGCTATTTTTTTTGGTTTCTGGGTGGGAGGCTCTCTCTGGAGCAGGCAGTCTACAGTAACCAATGTTAGCACAAGCATGGCACAAATCTAAGACACTTGCTGCATACAGCACTCGTTCACAGTTTTCAGAGGGCGGCCTGTGGCCGCCCCCACAGCACCCTCCCCTACCAGCAACCACGTGATTCCCCCCTCCTGCCTTCCCCCAGCACACACACGTCATCATGGAGCGGGGGGGCCACCTGTCAAATTTTTTAAATGAAAAGAGAGGTATGTCCCTGGTCTTCTGACAGAACTAAACTCATGTTCCAGGGATAAGAAGCAATTAATAGGACTTCCCAATACCTTCAAAAAAGATTGACGCTTCATCCAGGGAAAGTTCTTTTTATAAGCTGAAAACAAAACTACAGCAATAAGGAAATGGGGAAACATGCAACAATCAACCACTGTTGTTTTCCACACTTGGTTGTGACTGTATCTGTGCTTCAGGTCATCTTCTTAAGATCAAATTAAACTGTATAACAGACTATCTGGTATCTATGAAATTCTATCAAAATGGAATACAAAATTCTGCAGTTAGTGTTTAACTCTCTTTCTGCTAGAGAGGCAACTGAGCATGAACTTAAGGTCAATGCTTTGGTAGCATGACTCCTTCCATTTCCTTCATGGCCTATAGCAAGCACTGTTCATTCTTGCTTGACAGTCAAGATTTTGTATGTTTTTCTGGCTCTTACCTGAGTATCTAACTCACAAAACATTTTTGGCATTTTGATATCTTAGGTTGCTTCTGTATGGATGTTTTGCTCTGAGCTCTTGCCAACCACAAATACAATGGTTACTTTGGGGGGGCTTCCACACAGCATCATCTTATTATTGTCCACTTTTCAAGTCTTTCCTAGCTCCACTGCAGTCTTTCCCAAACCTGCTTTCCTGAAAGATCATATCCAAAGCAGATTTAGGGCAAGGTTTGAGTGGACATGAACTTCCACTCCAAATGTCATTTCTTTGTAAGAAAAAGGCTGGGGTATCCAACCTCCCCATTCAACTAGGGGATTGCTGAGTTCCATACACGTGAAGCTGAGAACTCTCAGTTCTCCAGCTCCTCTAATATGACTCTAACCTTCACCTGCTTTGAGACCCCTTGATTATTAACTCCATACATATACATTTCTTGCTCCCTCTTAGGTTGGTGTCCCATGAACCCCCTCATGGAGTCCCTTAGACACTGTTTCTGCTCTGCCAAATGCCACTGCAAGACCTCCTTTGCTGAATCTGGCTCTGTCAGATAATGTATCTCACCTACCTTCTCAACCAGCAGTAGTCTGATTTCATGTTAAGTGCAGAAATAAAGAGGTTTAACATTGAACCATCTGAACTGCCAATTCAGTAAACTGCTCTGCGTCTATGTGACCATGACTATGGGCAAGCCTTACTGAAACGTTAGCCTATGAAATTAAAAATATATATATTTAGGCACTTCTGGCTCTAGAGTTGTCACAGTTCACAAGATGCACTGTAAACAAGTGTGACTCCATGAACTCCTCTTTGCAGAGATGCAACTTTTGACTTCCCAGTTGTAACCAAGGGCTTTTCTGAATGGGTTTTTTAAATCAGTTCTGCCCTCATATTGCTTCAGTTTATATCCTGATTTCCACACACATTTTTATACTTTTAGTTTTCACTTCAGGATTGTTTTGTTTCTTTCTACCACCATCCCTCTGTTTCCCCCCAGTTCTTTGAGACCACTTTTACCCTGATGTTTTTCTGGAAACTGATTTTGAGTTGGCATTTTCTTTGTGCATAAAGTTTCTATAGGTTTTCTTTGTCCTGTCCACTCCCATCCACTTCAAGTCCACTGTCTGATTACTGAAATGTCATGGTCAAACCACTCACTCTCCTCCCACCACCCAGAAGATAAGTGATTTCTTTTTTTAAATGGCACTAAAATATTGATATATTGCTAGAATGTTATAGCAATGGTCTTAGCAGGTTCCCCGAATTCCCATCTTTCATTTTTTTAAAAGTAAGTTTCTAGGCCCTCTCTCATGTCGGTATAAAGAAAAAGGCATATCTCCAGAGGGAAGGAACTATAGCCTCATTTAAAAAAAATTAAAGCTGGAAATTCAGAGAACCTGCTAAGCTTATTGTTACAATGTTCTAGTGACATACTGATATTTTAGTGCCATTTTTAAACATGGGGGTGTGCTGTGATGCCAGCGATGGTGATAGTACCCTACCTTGAAAATGTTCATTATTGAAGGCATGTGTGGGGGGAAAAATAAACTGACTCCACAACTGTAAAAAGGCAGAGGGAGTGCAGGCACATGGAAGATCTGTGGTCAAACCAATTCCAGGGCTTGTGGATCAACTCCCAAAAAAGTTGAGTGTATGGAAGAGCCCCCAAAGAGCTGTTTGGGGGTTTTTGCACATTTTTGACTCCTGGCTTTGCCTATAACAGCTGCCTTAGTATCACCACTTGGAGTTGCTCTCCAAGGAGTCTTACCACCCATTTCAAAACTCATATTTCTCTATGTTGATAGCAAAACACAACTACTCTTGTTCCTTTTTTGTTGCACATGGATCAGCAAATGTTAAGTGCTATAAGTATGTCATAGCCTAAGCCATTGTATTAAGAGCTGGGGGAACTTAGCTCAAGGCAATACTCTGAAGAGTAGATGTAAGCTACCATCTCCCTCTCTTAGTACCCAAGAACAGTTATGATCATGCACAAGGAATGTAGAAGAAAACTGGCTGCAAATTAGGGCTGCCAAATCCCCCCCCCCCCCGGGGGCAGATTTCCCCCCACTTTGGAGGCCCGATTTCCGCCGCCGCGGAATCGGGCCCCGGGGGAAACCCCATCCCGGCGTGCACGTCAGCCAGATGTGATGTGATGACGCTGGGCATGCTGGGGGCGGGGCCACAGCCATTTGAGTGGAAAACATAGATCTTTCTTACAGCATACTGGAGATGCATACAACCACCTTCCATAACAACATGGAGAGAAAAACTGTGGGAATATTTTGTATTAGGCAAGATAATGCAACATAATACCTTAGACACACAGGAAAAAAATCCCTGAAATTTGTGGCGATCTGGTATCCAGCGATTCAATACTTTACAGAAAATGGTGTCTTGCCCAATAATCCCTATTATAGGGAAATGTTGTACTTTTGAAAATTAATTAAGTAATGCTCGTTTGCTAAATGAGTACTCTTCATTAATAAAGATAGGTAATATATTGTATGTTTAATGGAAATTTAGATGAAAAACTTGTTATACCTGTAATCAGTTAGCACTTTATGTACTGCTCATTGATATTGCTCCTTACTGTTACATTACTGTTATATGATTGTAAACTAAAATAAACAGTTTATTAAATTTTTTAAAAATGAATCTGAAGTGTAATAACATTGTGAGGCTTAAAAGGAAAATGCTATGTACACGCATTGTGTACATGTACTGGATATCACAGAGACCAAAAAAGGATTTTTGCATATACAAATAGGATCTATGGTGTCAGGGAACAGGCAGAAGAACATCCAGCAACTGACACTGGGTGCTTCCACACAAAAGATTTCTCACATTTCAGCCACCCAATTGGTGTTTGTTTCATATTTCCACATGATGTCATCCACACAGACTATTGACAGCCCATTCCTTCTACACAAAAAATCTACTCTGTTTTAAACTTGGGGAAAAAACCCCAGATATTTTGCAGGCAAGATGATATGGGAACAAGCAGTCTCTTGTGTCTGAAAGGGAAACAGTGCATTGGGGGAAGTGCTAGGTTACTCTTTCAGGTGTGAATAACTGCAAGGGGCCAGTTCCCCCACAGAAATTATCATATCAGAAGGGAAATGCCTGCCGCTGGAGGGAATCCTTAGAAAAAGGATTTTTTAAAAGTTGTAAAGATATTGTGTTATTCCTATCTGGCATTATTCATGCTTGTAGTTAAATAAAAAAAAGACAATCACCCACAGCTCAGCCTGCCTTTTTTTGAGGGGAGGAAGGGAATTGTTGGCTGTGTTTCTGCAAATACATTTTTTAAAATAAGATGATGTATTATTTCCATGGCTTTTTTCTGGAGGAACACACTGGAAATGGAGTTCTGGAACCTCTTTGACAAAATTCTTTTTTAAAATGTTCAAAAGTTCATGAATTTTCAGTATACAGATTGAAAACTTCATTTCCCTCTTGAGCGTCCCGGCACCTCTCCCCCCCCAAAAAAAAAGCCCTGATTATTTATGTGAAGCTCCTAAAAATTAAAATAGGCAGGTGAAGAATTTTGAAGGTCACACGAGAATACAGCAGGGAGGCATCAATGCACATCAGTTGTGAAAGGGAAAGCATGGCTAAAACTCAAGAGAAAACAGATTACTGTGGGCTGTGTGAAATCTCTGTTGCAAGGGTGATTTCACACAGAATCACATTTGTAATGTATTCAGATGCTGCCATGAATGCATTAAGATGAATGTGAATCATCTCATAAGGAAGCAATGTAAAGCTTCGTCTTCGGCAGGGTTTCAAGCCGAAGACAAATGCAACCAATCACATTCGAACAGACTGAAAGCGGGAACAATTGTGATTGGCCTTTATGCGCTCAACCTGATAGGTTGATATCTGTATAGTAGG
This sequence comes from Gekko japonicus, assembly GCF_001447785.1. Taxonomy (NCBI): domain Eukaryota; kingdom Metazoa; phylum Chordata; class Lepidosauria; order Squamata; family Gekkonidae; genus Gekko; species Gekko japonicus. The sequence continues at coordinate 5,288 of NW_015175480.1, forward strand.
TGTGGCTACATTAGCCCGGAATGTTTAAATACCGAGCAGCTGCAATGGAAAAGCTGTTCGGGCTATCAGAAGTTGTACCGTGTTAGAGAAGTGATTGTCGAGCTGAAATAAACCTGAGTTTTGCTGAAATCACTCTCTGACTATTTTGTTAAGAACTGGACTTAACAATTGGCGACGAGGATGGGATACCAGAGCGGGTAGGCAGCCCCGCCAGTCCCAACCCCACGACGGACAACAGCGAGCTGCAACTCGCCGTGGCAGAGCAGCAAAAGGCACCACCAGAGCCTGTGGCAGCGATTGCAGCTATGGCCAATAGCCCGAAGTTCGAGGTTTTCGAACCAGCGACTGAGGACTGGGACGCTTACCTGCTAAGGTTCGGGTTCTACCTCGAGGCGAATGATATCACCGCGGAGGAGAAGAAGCGGGCCACACTCCTGAGCTCGTGTGGCAAGAGCATCTTCGATATCGCCCGGTCCCTGGTAGCACCAGCGGACATAAAGACCGTGCCTTTCAAAGAGCTGACCGACAAACTGAAGGCACACTTCTCCCCGCAGCCGTCGGAGATGGTGTGCCGACATGCCTTCTATAAAAGAAGTCAAGCATCAAACGAGACCGTAGCAGAGTACGTGGCGGCTCTGCATAAAGCTGCAAGGCCTTGCAACTTTACCAACGTGGAGGAGGCCCTCCGTGACCAGCTGGTGTGCGGCATGCGAGACGAACGACTGCAGCAGCGGTTGTTCGCGAAGAAGACCCTAACGTGGGCCGATGCCTATTCAGAGGCTGTCACCGCCGAGGCCACGGACAAATCGACCCGAGAGGTGAGACGTTTAGCTGCCACAGAACTGCATGTCCACTACCAGGGGGCCGACATGGAGTGTGAAGGCGCTCAAAATGACGTCTGCGCTGTCGGCAGGCAAGCGAACAAGCGGACCCCAGCGAATACTTCAAACAGCCCATCGTGTACCAGCTGTGGCGGGAAGCATCCTCGGGAGCGCTGCTGGACCAAGGACGTCGACTGCAGAACGTGTGGTAGGCGGGGCCACATCGCTCGTGCTTGCAAAGCACCGAAATCTCCAACCTCAAAGTCTTCCCCAAGGAACCAACGTCCCCGAGCCGCACAACAGGAGGCCAGCTGTCAGATGACATCGAGTGTGTCGTCCCAGCCTTTGGTTCGACGAGTCGGAGGGGCCGGAAAGATCCTTGTGACCGTCCACCTTGACGGAGTGCCGTGCAGCATGGAGGTCGACTCGGGATCGTCCGTGATCGTTTTATCTGCACACATGTGGCAGCGGCTGTTTCCCTCCAGGAGCCGATGGCAGCTGAAGCCGGCGGACACACAAGTGTCCGATTTTCAGGGCAAGCGCATACCGTTGGCGGGGAGGGATACATTTACTGTCAAATTTAAGGGGAAATGTGCTCAACTGTCTTTGCTTGTGGCTGAGGGTAACAGAGTTAACCTGTTCGGGCTCGATTGGTTTGAACCCCTTGGTATGGGTATTACTGGAGTGAATACTGTGGTACAAAATAAATGGGCATTACTGTACAGTGAATTTCCTGATGTGTTAGGGGCGGTCTCGGGAAATATATGGGCCCCCCAGTGTCATTTGAGCTCGATCCTGCGGTAACGCCTGTACGCCTCAAATATAGGAAGGTGCCAATTCCGCTGAAACTGAGGATCGAAGCTGAGCTGGACAAGCTCATTGAGCAGGGTGTTTTAGAGCCTGACCCATTCAGCAAATGGGAAACACCCATTGTGACCGCTGTTAAACCGGACGGATCGGTGCGTATATGTGCTGACTATAAATGCACAATTAACCGAGCCTTACAGCAGCACTCCTACCCCGTGCTGGTGATTAGCCATATCTTGGCATCGTTAGGAGGGGGGAAGGTTTTTGCAAAATTTGACCTTGCCCAGGCATACCAGCAGCTCCCAGTGACCAAGGAAGCTGCTGAGGCCCAGACAATAGTAACCCACAGGGGGGCGTTCAGGGTAAATCGGCTCCAGTTTGGAGTAAATGTTGCCCCCGGGATTTTTCAGGGACTTATGGAAGGGTTACTGAGGGGGGTGCCGGGGACGGTCCCCTATTTTGACGACGTGCTCATTGCTGGGGGGTCTGATGATGAACTCCTGAGTAGAGTCCGAGAAGTGCTGAAGCGTTTCAAAGAGGCTGGGTTAAAAGTTAAACAGTCAAAATGTATTATCGGTGTTCCTAGTGTGGAATTCCTAGGGTTCCGAGTTGACCAAAACGGAGTGCACCCCACCGATGATAAGGTAAAAGCAATAAAGAATGCCCCAAGACCACGTAATAAAAAAGAGTTGCAGTCCTTCCTCGGGCTGCTCAACTTCTATCATGCCTTCCTACCTCACAAGGCGTCGGTGGCGGCGCCATTACATGCGCTCCTACACAAGGACGCAAAATGGCGGTGGGACTCTGTGCAGGAGCGGGCTTTTGAAAATGTAAAAGCATTGTTGTTTTCAAATGCTGTATTGACACATTATGATGATCAGAAGCTGTTGGTTCTGGCCGCCGATGCTTCTCCGTTTGGGGTGGGGGCAGTGCTCAGCCATGTGATGGAGGACGGACGGGAAGCCCCCGTCGCGTTTTATTCAAAGTCATTATCAGAGACCGAAAAAAACTATGCACAAATAGACAAAGAGGGGCTGGCACTGGTATCAGCAGTGAAGAAATTCCATGATTTCTTGTTTGGCAGGCATTTTATTCTTGTGACTGATCACAAGCCCTTGCTTGGGATTTTTGCCCCGGACCGGCAACTCCCAAATATAATGTCGGCCCGGATGCTTGGCTGGGCCTTGTTCCTCTCAGCTTATGACTATGACTTAGAGCACTGGCCGGGCAAGGCCATTGGACATGCGGACGCCTTGAGTCGCTGCCCTCTGCCCGGCCAGGACTTGGAACCTGCACCAACCACCTTTGTGTTAGCCATCGAGGAACTGCCTCAAGCTCCCATAA
>NW_015175480.1:8949-46620 GCF_001447785.1 Gekko japonicus
ATGGGTCGCCGTTTAGCAACGCTGTTAGACAGGTTGCATCCAGACCTTAATGATTTAAAACCACAACAGCAGACCGAAAGTCCGAAGGTCCGGACATATGAGCAAGGTGAAAGAGTCTATGCTAGGAACTATGCCAGTGGTCATTCGTGGATGTAGTAGGGTCTCGTATGTATGTGGTACGTCTTGCTGATGGTCACAAGTGGCGTAGGCACATAGACCAGTTGAGGCAGCGGTGGGCAACTGACCGTCCCAACGCGCTGCCAGCTGAGTCCCCAGACCCCGAGGACCTTCCCAGACCTCCTCAGGAGGTGAGTACTGATGGGCCCGAGGGCAACAGTACTGTTCCAGAGGCAGGGCAGACCCCTACTCTCGAACCCTTAGAAATGGACGGAAGTGTTCCTGACTCTGCGGTCCCAGAGTCGAACGGAGTGCCACTGACAGAAATGTGCCCTGAGCCTAGTCCACCGAGGAGGTCTCAGAGAAATCGCCGTGCACCTACCTACCTAAGCGATTATGATTGTTCATGACTGTATTTGCTTAGGGGGGAGGGATTTGTAATGTATTCAGATGCTGCCATGAATGCATTAAGATGAATGTGAATCATCTCATAAGGAAGCAATGTAAAGCTTCGTCTTCGGCAGGGTTTCAAGCCGAAGACAAATGCAACCAATCACATTCGAACAGACTGAAAGTGGGAACGATTGTGATTGGCCTTTATGCGCTCAACCTGATAGGTTGATATCTGTATAGTAGGTGTGGCTACATTAGCCCGGAATGTTTAAATACCGAGCAGCTGCAATGGAAAAGCTGTTCGGGCTATCAGAAGTTGTACTGTGTTAGAGAAGTGATCGTCGAGCTGAAATAAACCGGAGTTTTGCTGAAATCACTCTCTGACTATTTTGTTAAGAACTGGACTTAGTAACCAGACAACCATGAGAAATTACCCTGGTGTGGAAGCACCAAAGGTAGCCACACATTTTATGGTCAGTATACATTTGATGGTCTGTGCATATAACACTCACATTATCAAGCATGACCTGGAAGTTATGCATAGTAAGGTAAAGGTTCCCTTGCTCGAAAGCCAGTCGAGTCCGACTCTAGGGTTGCGGTGCTCATCTCCGTTTCAAAGCCAAAGAGCCAGCGCTGTCCGAAGACGTTTCCGTGGTCATGTGACCGGCATGACTAAACACCAAGGCGCACGGAATGCTGTTACCTTCCCACCAAAGTGGTACCTATTTATCTACTTGCAATTTCTTGCTTTTGAACTGCTAGGTTGGCAGGAGCTGGAACCAGAGACGGGAGCTCACTCCGTCATGCGGCACCCAGGTCTTGAACTGCTGAACTACTGACCTTCCACAGCCTGCAGTTCAGCGTCTTAACCACTTGAGCCACCGCAGCTCCATGCATAGTAATCAAGGGGGAAAAAAACAGTTTCCTCTTCATCTTCCTTCTATGCATATATTCTCCACAATATTCAGTGAAGGTACACAATTGCCAGATTTTATGCATGTTCTCCAGGTGACTCACATTAACCTCAGCATATAGAAATGATAAGTATTGTGTGCTCCTGTTCAAGTCTGCCTCAGAATAAATTACATGAGACAGAAGGTATTGAGAGAGCTTGCTTATTCAAGCAACAAAAGGATCTGTCATATCAAATGGCCCTATTCAGTTGCATTGTTCAAAATTTACAAATGTTGCCTAATGGTGGCAGGGAAACTGACTCAGACCAGCCAGCTTTGCTGTGAATGACAAAACTGACACATTAGGAAGTGCTTCATAAAGGCTCAATAATGCTCGTGTTCTCTGAGTATTGGGTCAGATTATTTTAGGCTGTTTAGTCTTTTTCTGAACTTGAAAAACACTCTTGACAGCCTCAAGCAACAGGTCTTGCTGAACTGTTACACTTGAAAACAGTGCCAGTGATTATGGCACACTGGCACCACATAAGGCAAAGCAGAGCAGATGGTAGCAAAAAGAGGGCAAGGGTAAAGGGGTGAAGTTGGGGGCTTCTTCCCCACCCCATCCATCACCTGAGGACATAGCATTCTTTTGCTGGATGATACAGCAGGACTTGCCCTCAACTATGCCTTGGCAATACTGGGAGATTTTGACGGCAGTGCCTGAGGAGAATGTGGCACTACTTCTGGGTGATGCTGTGGGAATTCCCCTTAATCTCTGTTGTAAATACCAAAGAACTTGGAGAAACTCCTGGAGTGTCACTTTGGAAGCCTTTTTCTGGCCATCTTCTTCTCCCGCTCCTCAGTTTATTGTAGTAGTTAAGAGTGGCATGACTCTGATCTGGAGAACCAGGTTTGATTCCCCACTCCTCCACATGAAACCAGCTGGGTGACCTTGAATCAGTCAGTTCTCTCAGAACTCTTTCAGCCCCACCTATCTCACAAGGTGCCTGTTGTGGGGAGAAGAAGGGAAGGCAATTGTAAGCTGCTCTGAGACTCCTTTGGGCAGTGAAGGGTGTGATATAAAACCAACTCTTCTTTAATTGGGGCTGAGGGCAGGGGCTTACCTGCCATGACTGGGCAAATGGCAAGCCTAGTTCAAAAACACAGTCCTCATGTTTAGTTTGGCCATTAATCTCAGATTAGGGATGGGTACGAACTGACTGATGAACTAGTCACAAATTTTGCCTGGTTCATAATTCATGAAGCAATGTTCATGAACTGAAAAGCTACCATGAACTTTCATGAATTTTGATGCAGTTTGTGGAGGTTCATGAAGAGTGGAAAGCAGAGGTTTAAGTGGCTCAGAGCCAGAGGCAGGCTACCCAAGAAAGCCCCTTTAAAGAACTCAGGTGTGGGAGCAGTTTGCTGCACATGGCTCAGCTGTTTAGATGGGAAACAGCTGAGTCATGTGAGGCAAACTTCAGGGCTCAGCTGTTTAAAGGGGCTTTCTTGGGCATCTAACCCCGGGGCCTAGCTGCCCAAGAAAGCCCCTTTAAACAGCTAAGCTATGGGGGCCTGCTTCCATGGCTCAGCTATTTAAAAGGGCTTTCTTCAGCAGCCAGCACCTGCAGCTTTAAACAGCTGAGCTATGGGAGCAGTTTGCTCCACAGGGCTCAGTTGTTTAAGAAGCTGAGCCATGGGAGCAAACTTCCCCCATGGCTCAGATGTTTCTTTTCAGTCTGCTTCGCACAGCTCAGCTATTTAAAGGGGCTTTATTGGGCAGCCAGACCCTTCAAACAGCTGAGCTGCACTGAGCTGGCTGCCCCTGTGGCTCAGCGGTTTAGTTGGGAAACAGCTGAGCCAGTGCTGCCCCAAAAAGCCCCTTTAAACAGTTGAGCCCAGTGGAGCAGTTTGCTGCTCCAACCAGCTCAGTTGATTAAAGGAGCTTACTGTCATGGGTTGGGCTTGGGATGAGAGGCAAAAGTCAAGTCCGGTCTGAGGTCATTGCCAGGAGAGTCAGAGTGAGAGCCAAATTGGGAGTCCAAAAGAGGGGTCATCCAAAGCAGGCGTCAGGGAGCCAGGAATCCGAGCCAGAGTGAGGGTTCGAGGACAGGAGCCAAAGGTGGATGCAAGGCATCCACGGAGGTGACTCATTGCTTCCATGAGAGCCCAATGCCGAGTAGGAGTTATATAGGCCTCTGACTGGGCTTCCTGTGGTGGCAGCGGCACTCCTGCTAATACTCAGGACCAGGGGTCATTTTGTAGAAAAAGAGGCGCAGGAGCTCATTAGCATAATGTATTAGCATAACTTATTAGCATATGCCACACCCCCTGACATCACTGGAAGTGTGTCAGAAGGAAACACCCACTGCTCAAGCTCCACTGGACTGTTTTGGATTGCTAGTTATGAGGGGGGGACGTGCAGATCTGCCCTCACAGAGGAGGGAGAGCTTGTACTTGAAGGTGGACTGAGGGGGGCCTCTGCAACTTACCTGGCTGCTTCTTGCTCCTCGTGGCTCGACTGACAGCTGCTGGAAGCAGGGGGCAGGGCTTGTTGCATGTGCCTCCTCGACTGCTGCAGGATCAGGTGCGGGGTTTACAGGCTCAGGCGCTGGCAAGCTATCAACTTGTGAGGAGTCAGAGGGGCTGGCTTCTGGTTCTGGCAATGTGATGCCAACTTAGGTGGGGACTCAGCGCCGTTGTTGTTGTTCATGACACTTTCTTGGGCAGTCATCTCATGGGGCTAGCTGCTCAAGAAAGCACTTTTAGTCTCCTGTAGGAGGAGTTCTGGTTCCGGGCTCAGCAATAGCGGGTGTGTGCAGACCTCTCTCCATGTACAAGCTATTCCTAATACTTTCTAGACCATTTCCATCATCTCAAGGTGTTCTCCCGAAGAGAGAGACTTGGCAAGAAACTGTTATGTCTAAAACCAAGTGGGGTGGTGACTCCCCCTGTTGTTGTCAGACCTGTTCTGATGTGGAAAGCTTATAGGAGCCCCGACGTGACACAGTCACACCGAGCACAAGAGGAGTAAATGAGAATAGGCAGAGTCTGAAAAAATACTACTCGAACAAAAGGAATGTCTTAAGCTAAGTAAACTTACTAGTATACTCCTACCTTAAGCAGGTCCCTGGGGGGGGGGGCAGTATTAAATTTATATATCAGATAAAGGGAACTCCCTGAGTCTAATTCTGACAGTTTGGTTTGAGGTGTGGATAGAACGTGTTGCAGAGTGGCTAAATAAAAGGGAACAGATGGATAATAGAGGAAAGAAGGTACTGTTATAAAAGGGGGGGATGTAATAAAAGCAGATATTTAAGTTCAAAAAGCTCACATATATCTTTGTTTCTTCCATTGCATGTACCTGTAAATTCTCGGCTGACTCGATCCCGGTGATGGTGCAATTCCTAATCCTTGGCAGCTGAAGTGGAAGGAGAGGTGGTGAGACACTGCGTGACATGGAGAGGTGGGACATGGCGATGTGGAGGCAATGTGACGTAGAGACGGAGAAGAGGTGGTGAAAGAGGAGTCAGATGGAGGGAAATGGAGTGACGCGCGATTGGAGAGAAAAGAGGAAAAGACAGATGGCAGAACAGAGGGGGATGGTTGATTGTCGTGCTGAGATGCAATACGAAGATGGAGAGAAGAAATAACTGGATTAGACTTAGGAAAACAAAAGAAATTGGATAACTGAGCAGTAATACGAGAAATATTAAGGAGTATATATCTGAGATTTAAGAAGAGTGAAAAATAAACTAAAGACAGAAAAATTAAAAATTAAAAAGGGAAAGATAAGCAAGAGTATAGAGCTTAAGGAAGGGAAATTTGTTATCTATGACTACAGGTTCTGGCTCTGGTGGCACGAGGAAAGCTTCTTTAACTTCAACTGGGCAACCAGCAAGTCAAATTAAACTTAGCACAATAAGTATTACACAACTGACCATTAAAGACTTAAAAACGATGATTCAATAGAGCATGAATCATGCTGTTAAATTAACAGTAGAAAATATATTACCAGAAATATTACCAAATCTAATTAAGAAAGAAATAGAACCTATTCATTCTAAAATGGAGGAAATAATAGATCAGATTAAAACAGAAACGGGAGAAATTAAAAAACAAATAATAGAAAATAAACAAGAAATATTTAAAAACTCAATGAATAATGACCAAATAAGCGAAAAGGTACAGGAGTTAGATTATGAAATACAAGAACTAAAGATTAAGAATAATAAAATGGAAGAAACTCTAATTAGCCTGGAAATGGATAAAGCTGCACTGATATTAAGATGCCAAAACATTCCAGAATCTATAAAAAAAAACATGAAAGAAGAGATCACCCAAAACTTGGCAGAACAATTAGCAGTAGGTACCAAAGAGGAAATAGCAGCAGAAATTGAGACAATATATAGAAGAAATTCTTCATATGCTAAAAGGCACAAGGTGCCATGGGAAGTGCACATAAAATTTTATAAAAAAGAAATGAAAGATAAAATACTTAAAGCCACAACTGAAAATAAAGTCACTATACAAGGCGTAGAGATAAGAATTTTGAAGGAAGTATCATGGAGAGTAAGGGGAAAAAGACAAAGCTACCTAATCCTGACTATTCTCTTGAGATTAAACGAGATCACATACAGATGGTTGATTCTGGAATGAATATTATTCTACTATAATAGTAAAAGACATAGGATAGACTCAACCTTTAAGGTAGAAAACTTCCTTGAAAAATATGGAGAAGAATTAGGCTAGAAGAAGGAAGAAGAAGAGAGAGAGAGGAAGTTGCAGGCGAAAGGGAAGGAAATTCAAGACAAGATGAAGGGAAAGATAAAAGGGCTACAGCAAAAAAGAAAGGAGAAGACCTGGTATGACACCTTTTCAAATACTAACTAGGTTCCAATACAGAAGCAGGGAGAAGGATAACAAAAGCAAAAATGGCACGAACTAAAAAATTTAAAATCCTTTCTATAAATGTAAATGGGCTTAATGGCCTGCAAAAAAGAAGAAGGATATTTCAACAAATTTCTAAGATAAAATCAGATATAGTATGTCTCCAGGAGACACATATTAAAACAGACAATATAAAACATTTGTTGTGCAAAAAACTAGGAAAAGCCTTTATAGCTGCAGATGTCAAAAAGAAAAGAGGTGTTGTAATTTATGTAAAAGAATATCTACACCCTGAGAGTCAGATGATGGAAGGATTATAGCCATTCTGATAATGAGAAATGGAAAAGAATCACTAATTGTAAATATATATGCTCCAAATCAAAATCAAGAGGGTTTTTTTAAGGAATTACAGAAAGTGCTGAAACTACTGGTCAAAGTATATCAGAAATTCGAAGACCAGATAACCATACCTTTAAAAGAACTGCTTCAAAATATAGGAAAAACAGGAAAAATACCAGATTAATGGAACCAAACAGTAATTACATTGATACATAAATGAAACACAGAGAAGAATGAAATTAAAACTACAAACCTATATCATTATTAAATGCAGATTACAAAATATTTGTATCTTAGCAACCAGGATGAAAAAGTGTTATTTCAAACTATACACCAAGATCAAACAGGATTCCTACCAAGAAGACAAATGAAAAATAATATAAGAACAATTATTAATGTTTTAGAATATTACAAGCTACATCCTGAGAAGCAGGTGGCGTTAATGTTCTTAGACGCAGGAAAAGCCTTTGACAACTTATCCTGGGAATTTCTTACAAAAACTGGGTTTATGGGACTGCGGTTTACAGTTTCTGAAAATGATAAGAGCAATCTATAAAAAACAAACTGCTAAGAGTACGATAAACAGTGATATGACTCAAAACATAGAAATTCAAAAAGGATCAAGGCAGGGATATCCACTATCTCCACTACTGTTTATTTTTGCCTTAGAAACACTGAATGACTCAATGAGAGAAAATGGACATATGAAAATGAAAATAAGGGACTTCCGGTTGATGGTGGTGCGCTAGCAGACTCACCTCCCAGACCTCCTGGGGGTGAAGCTGCGTTCCAGCCGAAGGAGGGGGTGCACAGGCTTGTTAACCCCCCCCCCAGGGACCTGGCGAAGGGACCCTGGCCATGGAACTTATAAGAGGTTGCCTCTTCGATGGCGGAATGCCGGAGAATTGAGGCGCCTCTTCGTTCCGACGGTTCTCCATGCTGAAAGACCGAATGGACTTAAGTGATGCCGACCGGGGCAAGCGCAGGAGATCGAGCGTCAGAAATGAAGCCGAAAACGAGGTCGGAAGACCAATTATGAACGTGAGTCAGTTTTAAAGCATTTGTAAAGGAAAAAGATAGCTCCCCACCCCACCCCACTGAATGGGAAAAAGGCGAGCGGGGGAGGGACCTCCCATGTGCATGAATTTTTGAGCATTTGAGGGGGGGGAGCAGAAGAAAACGCATAAGAAACTGTCTAGAAGTACTTACCAAAGCAAGTTTAAGCGTTCAAGTGCACATTCAGAGACTTTTTAAAAATTTGCGAAAGTAAACAAAGATGGCGGGGAAGCAGGACAAAGAAAAACTTTTGAAACTGAAAGGGACTGAGAGCCCGAAACCGGAAGTTACCAGTGAGTTGGCTAAGACCATAGCAGAATCCATGCGCCCCCTGCTGGAACAGCTGAATAACTTCAAGGAACAAATGTCAACAATGACTCAATGTATCACCTCTCAGCAAAATCAGATAAATGAGACATTGCAAATGATGAAACAAAATACTGAGAAGGTGAATGAAGTGGATGCAACGACCCAAAAGGTGAAGAAAAAAGTGCAAAAGCTGGAAAGGAAACAAAGTTCCATGGAAAATCAGCTGCTGCGATTACAAATGGAAAAGGCTAATATGATTCTTCGCTTCCAAGGCATGCCAGAGAATAAGGGAGAGAATCTTAAAGAAGTGATGAGTAAATTACTAGCCCCAGTGACAGAGATGAAGGCGGAATCACTGCTAAGCGACATGGATGTGGTCTATAGATCATATTAAGGCTATATAAAGAAAAATAATCTGCCTGGGGAAATTGTCGTCCATCGAAGAGGCATGTGAGGGATGCAATCCTGAAAGCAGTTTCTGGAATATCCCTGAAAATGGGAGAGAATGCCATCAGAGTTTTAAAAGACATGCCATTTGAATTAAGACAATGGAGAAAGAAGTACAAAGATCTCGTGCTTTTTCTTCAGACAAATTGAATTGGATATAAATGGCTAATTCCAGAAGTCGTCACCTTCAAAATTAAGGATAAAAAATAAAAGATTGACTCTGTTCTGAAAGCTCGGGAATTTCTAAGGGTCCAGTTGGGAAGGCCAGAGGATGGAAAAAAAGAAGAGGATAGCAAGTCTAGTGGCGGGGTGGACTTGGGTTCTTCCGGAGAGGACTCTCTGGCAGAGCAAGGGACAGCAGCTCCAAAAAGTCCTTACAAGTTGCAGAAGAGATGGGGAAAGGAGAAGTGAAGGATGAAGGACTCTGATTTGTGCCTTTGAGAATTTTGAAATGGGATAATTGGGGGTACTGTTCTTAGACAGTTAAGTTCAAGATTTAAAGAAAAGGGTAAAAAATATTATAAATGTTTGACTCAGTTTATAATGACATAAAAGAAGGGAAGACTTGATGTAATTAAGCTATTGATGGATCTCCTCTCTTGGGTTTTTAGGTAGTAGTGGGTTTCTTTACTTTACCCTGTAAATGTAGCCCCCCCCCCTTTTTTCTGTGTTAGTTTTGTAGTCTTATAAAAATAATAAAAAATCCCCTCTGAGCGCTCAAAAAAAAGAAAAGAAAATGAAAATAAGAGGCAAGGAATTTAAATTGTTAGCCTTTGCCGATGATTTTTTTTTACATTCAGCTTATATCCTGCTCGAACCCCTCCCACGGGGTCTCTGAGCAGCTTACATAGTTTATTATCCCTAACTATGGGCACATACATTATTGGGGCAGGATTGCCTACCAGCACCCAGTGGTGTTCAGTTGGTATTTCCTCAGCTTGTCTCGGCTCGGCTCCCGGCTTCAGCCTGGGCTCTCCCTAAACTCTTTCCTTCAGACTTCTCGGTGGTCTTCTGGAGTTGACGGGCCATTTGTCACGCTGACCGCAGCACGGCTCCGTCTTTGTCCCTCAGGCTCCACTGCGCCTGCACCGCTGGGTCTTAGCGCTTCCTGGCTCTGCCTCCGCCGCCGGTCCACCACTCGATGTTACATCTTTCTTTTTACTTCCACTCGCCACCTCACCTGCCACCGCCATTACTCACTCCGCCGCTGCTGCTGCCGTTGCTCACTGAATTGCCACTGCTAGAGTCCCACTTTACCTCCCAATGGAGGAGGGTGCACCCTGCCTTCTAAGGCAGGTACCCATTTCATCTACTCGCAAGTTGTTAATGCTTTCGAACCGCTGGGTGGGCGGGAGCTGGGACTGGGGCCGGGTGCTCACTCCGGCCACGGTGGGTCTCGAACAGCCTACAGGCTGTTCGATGTTAAAGCAGGTGCTTTTGCTCCCTGTGCCACCGCTCCCTTTCTAGTGTTTATACTAGAAAACCTCTCGTGTTTATACTAGAAAATCCTAAACCATCAATTATGAATTTGATGGAAGTTGTTAAAGAATACAGACAGGTGGCTGGCCTAAAAGTTAAGCTTAAAAAGACAAAACTTTTAACCAAAAATTGTTCAACTGGCATAATACAGGATATTCAAGAAATATTGGCAATGGAAGTTGTGAAAAAAGTGAAATATTTAGGTATAATATTATCTAATAGAAACAGCTCCTTAACAGAAGATAACTACAATAAATTGTTAGGAGAAATAAAAAGAGACCTCGACAATTGGAAAGACATGCAACTCTCTCTTATGGGAAAAATAGCAAACATAAAAATGAACATTCTCCCAGGATTTTTGTTCCCAGCACAAAATATATCAATACTAAAGAGAACACAATATTTTGTGGAATTAGATAGAATAACCAGACAATTTATCTGGCATCCAAAAAAATCAAGAATAAAGTTGAAAATATTACAAGACAGAAAAGAAAGGGGTGGAATGGGGGTACCCAATTGGAAATTATATTACCAAGCAGCTTCTTTGGTATGGATAAAAGATTGGTTAACATTGGAAAACATAAGAGGTTTAAAACTAGAAGGTCACGACGTGTATGGGGTGGCATGCTTACATTTGGTATGGCAAGGATAAAATCCACTCAAATTTTCAGCATCATATAATGAGAGGTGCTTTAGTTAAAATTTGAAATGATATAAAAGAGAGATACTATAGAAAAATACCCAAATGGGTATCTCCACTAGAGGCATTTATAAAGCCAACGCTTGCTACCAGTTTTAATAGAGAAAGTTCCAAGACACTATTAGATAAAAATAACAAATTAATAATAGAGGATGACATTTTCCTTTGTTATAATATTAAGTTGACTTGGTGGGAATACTTTCAATTAACATACAGATACAATCAGGATGTAATATGTGGATTTTATGAGAATAAAAATGAGCTTGATAAGATTTGGCTATCTTCAAATGACAAATTAATTCAAAAACTATATAGCCTCTTATTAGAAGAACATATGCAAGATGAAATAATTAAAACAATCATGATTGCTTGAATGCAGGATATAGGCCACAGTATCGAGATAGAGGAATGGTAAAAAATTTGGAAAACATTAAAATATATGAGGGCTATATCTTATAAGGAAAACATTTATAAGATGTTTCATAGATGGTATTGGTCCCTGGTCAAAATAGCGAGATGTCATACCAACGCATTTAGTAACTGTTGAAAATGTAAAAAAAAGTTGGAACTTTTTTCATATGTGGTGGAGGTGTAAAATGGTACAAAAATATTGGCAGATGATTCATAAGGTAATCTTCGAAATACTAAATATAAATGTAGTGTTAACACCAGAAACGTACTTGTTAAGTATTATTCCAGAAGAATATCAACTTCATGATGTATACTTACTGACTTATATTCTAACATCTGCTAAAATATTACTGGCTAAATACTGGAAAATAGAAAAGATACCCTCCAGAGAGGAATTAGTGTATAAGCTGATAGAAATGGCAGAAATGGATAGGCTGAGTATGTTAATACAGAGTAAAGATGATACCTTATATTTAAAAAGATGGAACAGAGTGTTTAAATGGATAGAAAACAAAATGGATAAAGAGACTCAGAATGTTTGAAAGAACTTGTTATGCATTAATGTACACTGAAAAACCTATAAATAAAACTTTTTTAAAAAGAAAGAAAGCACCTTTAAACAGCTGAGCTGCAGGAGCAGGCTGCCCGCATGGCTCAGCTGTTTCCAGTCTAAACAGCTGAGCTGCGGGTTCAGCCTGTTCCCACAGCTCAGTTGTTTAGAGGGGAAACAGCTGAGCTGAGGTGGCAGCCTACTCCCAGGGCTTAATGGTTTAGAGCCTGAAAGAACTAAACTATGGGAGCAGGCTGCACCTGTGGCCCAGCTGTTTCCAGCACAAACCTCATGAATCTTATTCAGTCTGTATGTGAGCTGAATGGCTTTCTGTGGTTTGTGGTTCGGTTCATGATTTGACCACAACTGACCTGCATTTTTGTGGTTCATGCCCATCCCTATCTCAGATACAACTTGCAGAGATAGACCAACAGACAGACAGATGTTGTTCAATGGTGCTTCCTCCCAGGATGGTGTCTTTAGGATTACAGCCTAAATTGGCTAAATTGAAGACAGACTTGAAGGCCAAAATGATCCAACCACTTTGAGTATTGCTTTTTTATGTCTGTCAAGCAAGTGTATCGTAGTGTTTAAGAGAATGAGCCAGAGGACATGTTCAAGTCTTTTTCCTAAGGTATTTAATCACAGCAATCCCAGGTTCAGATTCCCATCCATAATCTATATATCTAATTCTCAACAGTCCCCTCTGTGCGGATACTTATTTCCACAGATGGGGGCTCACTCTCCCTCAACAGGTTTTTCTATAGACTCTCTAGAGCTGCAGAAAAATCCAAAAAGTTAAAAAAAAACTTCAGGGAGGGTTGAATCCCCCTAATACCTTTTGAAGTGGCTGCCTCAGGGATCTACTGCAGGACCCACAACGTCAACAGTGAGTGATAGACTGAGATGGCCAGAGAGAGACAGAGAGGGCAGGAAGCAAAAGCAGAAGTGGAGCGCTCAGATTGGCAAGGATTCCTCCTGCAGTATGAATAACTAAATAGCAGGAGGTTTGGAGCCAGACCTGGGACTACGATTGCCTGCTCCAGGTTGGGAAATTTCTGGAGATTGTGTGGTGAAGTCTGAGAAGTGTGGATTTGGGGAGGAGAAAGGCCTCAGCTGGATATAACGCTGTAGAGTCCACCCATTTTCTGCAGGAGGACAGATCTCTGTTATCTGTAGTTCAGTTGTAATTCTGGGGGATCTCCAGGTCCCACCTGAAGGCTGGAAAACCTAGGCCTAGCAGCACCCTCTGGGTGACTTGAGACCACCTGAACTGTATGATTCAGCTAGGCTTGGCTGCTTGCTACTGTTCAATGACAGCCACCCTATGAAAGTCAGTGTAGTATAATGGTCAGAGCTTCAGAGTAGGATTTGTGAGACCCAGATTTAGACCCCCATTTTGCTGTAGAAGCTCACTGGGTGATTTTGAACCAGTCACATACTTTCAGCCTAACCTACCTCATAGGGTTGTTGTGTGTGGATAAAAAGGAGGAGAGAATAATGTAAACTGCTTTAGTTCCCACTATGGAGAAAGACCATAGTTTTCCTCAGTAGAAGCTGCAGGGGGAAAGAGGATGTAAAGCTGAATACAGAGGGGCAGATAAAAGTACGCTGGCTGTTGAGTGGGAAGGAGATAGGGATGCCAACTCCAGGCTGAGAAATTCCTGGATATTTGAGGGGTAGAGCCTGGGAATGTTGGGAATTGAAGTGGGGAGGGACTTCAGATATATTTCCATAGACTACACTTCCAAAAGGTCATTTCCTCCAGAAAAACTACTGTTGCCAACTTCCAGGTGAGGGCTAGAGATCTCCTGGAATTATAACTGATCTCCAGATGATAGAGATCAGTTCCTCTGGAGAAAATGGCTGTTTTGAAGGGTGGAGTTTGTGGTATTATACCCTGCTGAGGTCACTTCCAAGCTCAAACCTCATCCTCCCACTGCTCCACCCCCAAATTTCCAAGAATTTCCCAACATGGAGCTGGCAACCCTAAGAGGAACTGCTCTCTGTATTTGTAATTCCTGGAGAGCAGCTGCTGCCACTGCTGCTGTGGGGGGAGGAAGGAGGTTTCTCTTCTAGAAGCCAAGACAGATAGAAAGATGTAGCTGTTATCATATATTACTGAGAGTAACTGCAAGTATGTAACCTTTTATTTTATTTCTTTTATCCAAAGTACCATACCCATGTTTTATTTTGTTTTTATAGTAAAGATATTTTTCTTTTACTAAGTGTGGCTCTTCTGTTTGCAATACAACCGTCGACCCTGAATTAAGAATCCCAACAAGGAGAAGTTCTTTTTCGGCAGGAGGGGTAGTGAATTAACTGTTTTGCATGCCTTCCGCCTCTGTACCTAAGGCTGATGCTGTTGTTATGCCAATAAAGGTTTGTTGTGTTGTTGAGTGATGGGGTGGGGGCAGAAAGAAAGTGAAAGGCATGGAGGGGAGAGAGAGAATTAGCAAAGGGGTGGCAGGAAGGAGAAAGAGGGTGAGAAAAGCAAGGGGAGACGGGAAGAAGCAGAGGTTGGGGGGAATGGGACAGCCACTCCTGCAAGTTTCTTCTGGGTCCACATTTATATAAACATAAGAATTAGGGATGCTTGAACAATCAACCACCTTTATTTATTTAGAAATGTATACCCCACTTTGCTCCTCAATGGGGACTCAAAATGGTGTAGAACATCATTTCCCCTTTCTTCATTTTATCCTCACAACAACCCTGCAAATTAAGTTAGGATGAGAGGATCTGACTAACTCAAGGTCATTCAGTGAGCTTTTTGGCTGAGTGGGGACTTGAACCTGGGTCCTAGCCAAACACACTAACCACTTCACCATGCTACAAAGTTCTCTTCTAATGTAAGTGGCTTCAGTGTTTGGCAAAGCAATGCAATATCCTCACCCTTCCTGTACAATTACCGGCAGTCAATGAAAGTAAAAACCTGAAGCTTTTTACGATATCCTTGTTGTTTGCCTGTTTATTTTTAGAAATGCCTATAAACTAACAGCAGAGTTTATGGCTATACGTGATTCTACTAGTGAAATGTTTGTCTTAGTTGTTGCATATTTAATGTCTGAGCAAACAAAGAATATTCAAGTTTCTTCAGCCATTTTAAATATTTATGCAACTACGGAAGTCTTTAGGTCAGAATCACTACCACTAAAAGTAAATGCAGTGCAGCGGTCAGTGTTTATGGTTCTTTCACTTTTGGCTGCTGCATTCCTCACCCTGCTCAATTATTTAGCACCAGACAATCTAGCTAGGCGGAAGTTCTCACTAAAAGCATTTTTTACTTAGGGTATAAGCACAAATTATACCCCCCCCCCCCCCTTTGCTATGCCCATAGAGAAATTTCATAGTAGTAGGAATCCAAAAGTTTACCTTTAAACAGTGGGCAGGACAGATATACTACTCAAATAAAAAGCACAGAATAGATGAGGCACTGGTAGTTAAGAAAAGTGTTGCTGTTGGAAGGAGGAAGTGGCAGAGCCAGCCCAAGAAAAGTTGTTTTCTGATTGTCAGGACACATTTCTGGACGTTTTACATTTAGTGACTCAGGAGTCAAGTATGCTTCTTTGTTCCACCTTTGTGCCTCTTCCCTAATGTGGCACCTGCCCCATGTTTCAGGAAAGTGGGAAAGGTCCTTACACAGTGGGGCTTATGGTTGGCAGGTAGTTCCTACCTTGAAATAGCCAAAGCCAGAAGAACAGGTAAATTGTCAGCCTCCATGAGGTGCAGACCCCATGCCACAGTACAATCCCAAATATAATAAATTATAAAGTGCTAGTAAAGGTAAAGGTAAAGGTTCCCTTGCTCGAAAGCCAGTCGAATCCGACTCTAGGGTTGCGGTGCTCATCTCCGTTTCAAAGCTGAAGAGCCAGTGCTGTCCGAAGACATTTCCGTGGTCATGTGGCCGGCATGACTAAACACCAAGGCGCACGGAACGCAGCTACCTTCCCACCAAAGTGGTACCTATTTATCTACTTGCAATTTCTTGCTTTCAAACTGCTAGGTTGGCAGGAGCTGGAACTAGAGACGGGAGCTCACCCCGTCATGCGGCACCCGGGTCTCGAACTGCTGAGCTACTGACCTTCCACAGCCTGCAGTTCAGCGTCTTAACCACTTGAGCCACCGCAGCTCCTAGTGCTAGTACAACTAATGTAATGATGGCCGACACAGTACAATCCCAAATATAATAAATTATAAAGTGCTACTACAACTAATATAATGATGGCCGACATCTGCAGCAATCACAATATACCGACAGCTGGTCTGGGTCACGTCAGGTTGTTGATGGTAGAATACTATTGATTTTGATGTTACTGTTGATGTTGGTGCTGGGGCCAGGACCACGCTCTAAGTGGTGCGGCTCCCTAATTGAAAGCCTGGTGGAAGAGCTCTGTCTTGCAGGCCCTGCAAAACTGTAAACGGTCCCTAGAAGGGCCAAACGGTTTTGGGACCCCGATCGTAGTGCTCTCTGGGGAACATGTGGGGAAAAGCGGTCCCTTAGGTATGTAGGCCCCTGACCATATAGGGCTTTAAAGGTGATAGTATAGACTCAGTATAGTGGAATGTAGCTGCATAAATAATGAAGGGAAGGTGTTCAAGGCATAGCAAAAAGAAACAGAAATGTGAATAGATGGAGACATAAAATGGGGACTATTAATAATTAACAATCACTTGTGCAGTTTCTATGCAGATTGCATTAACAGCTAGCATTTATATTATCTGGTGCTGAGTGACCTTGTGTTGCACAAATATTTCTTCCAAAAATGTCTTCTGAAATCTTATTAGTTTAATTTGTTCACCATGGTATTCTTTTTAATTGGGCCATAGCTCCTCTGCTGCATTATAATTCCATATGAGCCATTTTCTACAAAATATAGCTGGTTTGTATTTAAACCAGCCTTTTCTTTAGAGCTTAAAAATACATTTAAATGTATTTGATGACAAAGATTCTGGGCAGACAAATTCATTCACTTTGACATGAGCTTTGGCGTGCAACAGTGAGTTTCACCAGATGTATTGGGATAATTCCCACAATGTCTTGAGTAAATTGCTTAAAAACAAAAACATTCTTGAAGAAATAGCCTCTACATTTTTTTTAAAGTGCTTTTCCTTTGGAAAAGGCAGTTTGACATTTAGGTCCTCTAAATAAATACCACCAATCAGCAGCAGCATTCACAGATTTGGGGTCTTTGGCCCAAATTCATAGCTTAATCTACTAGACACGTTAATCTAAATGGCCAAATGTAGGGTTGCCAGGTCCACCACAATGGGATGTGCAAAGGGACCACAGTTCTGTGGCATATCACATATTTTTGTACGTCTAGGATTCCAGTTTATATCCTTCGCATCCCTAGAACATGGCATCTCATGTAACAGTCTGAGATCTTAAAGAGCCAGTGCCAGCCAGAGTACACAACCAGAGCTAATTAAACCACTGGTCTGACTCAGTAGAAGGACATTTAATGTAAACCTTCCAATAAAGTTGATGAGACAGTTGATCTGTGCAACAGTTCCCTTTGTGTATTGCAGGCATATGCTGAGACTCCAGATCTGTGCAGTGCCTGCCTCTAGCCAGCAAGCTGGATAAGATATTATTTATGGATGTGGTCTCCTTCTTACTTTTTGTCCTTTAAACTGAATGGCCATCACTTAGGAACTGGAAACATCTAAACCAGTAGACCAAGAGGTAACCCTGACATTGATAATACCTCCTCTGGCTGTTCGTCCTACCTTACCTTCTTGGGTATACAATATTTATGGCAAAGCATTATAATGCAATGTCAAAGCAGTACTTGTGCTAGCTGGAGCACTGCAAGCTTCTGTGGGGTGATTCATTCACTTAGTGAGTCAGTCATGCTTTAACGTTAATTGCCAAGTCATACTGTGCTCTGCTTTACTATTCAATGAGCATTCACTTTGTTGTTCCCTTTCACGGAGCATTAAATTATTGCTATGTCTGGTTGCTTATAGAAACAAAAATATAATAGCAAGGCAATGTCATAGTACATTCATTTCTAATGTCCCCAGACACACAGTGTGTCACAGGTTGTTTTAAATCAAGATACATGAACGGAGGCATGGTTTATACATGATTTCTCTTCACTGGAGTTGATTCTGCGTCTTGCGTCTCCTAGTCCACTCTTCCGTTGAAATGCCATTTCTTTCCACTCAGCATAAGAGACCTTATGACAATGAATTAACTTACACCAGTTTCCTTTTCATCTTCTTATCTCTGTAAGACACGTGACACTGGCCCTTCCAAACTTTCTAGCTTTATATTTTGCATTCTTTCTGTCTTTCATGACACTGCAAAGCGAGGTAAAGTTACAAGTTGTTAGCTGAAGCCACAGTCACCTTATATGAGGGAAGAAGTATACCATGATGGTGAAATGCAAAACACCTATTACTTCCTTCCTCTCTGTGAACCTGATCTTAGGAAAATACGCAGAGATTTTGTCACTAACCTTGATGTGAAGCAGATAAAGACCAGAGGCAGGTTTCTTCTCACAAAGTAAAGCATGTTGAAATTCCAGACATTCTGGTAACTTGACAAGTAGCCTAACATTTCTCAGATATGTTCTGTGGTCTCCTCTGACAAAAGAGCTTTGTGCACAACAACTTTGTCCTTTGAATTCCAGCTTCTATCTCCATTTCTACTCATTACTGTATTAACAGGAAGCTCAAAACTTGGCTAGCCACAAACTGTAGCTAGCACTTGCATCCACTGGCTTTCCACTCAGTCCTCAGAATAACCCCGTAGGTGGTTCTATTACTTCCCACTCACAGACTTACTTTCTAGCCTACAGCAACTGAACAGCCAAAGCTGCAAGCCATCTGAATAGCACAATGAGCTCTCCAGAGACAAGAGCAACTCCTCTAAGTACACTGCTACTGTTTCATTCTCTTCCATCCCAACTGTCCAGACCTACCGACTGAATGACCAGCCTTCTTATCTATCTACCTACCAGTCTTGGGTCAGTGCCAGCAGAGCTTAAGAAAGCTAAAGAGAGTCACTGCTTCATTCCCATCTGAGTCTCCATGAAGAAGGCAGACTATAAATAATGTAAATAAGTACTTTCTATTCCACTAGGCTATGGAAAAATCATTCTAAAAGTTCCTGAGATGTTGAAAGAAAACATCAGGGTTTTATTTCCTCAGAGGAACACGGAAGGAGCGGAGCACCAACTTTATTTCACTCCTTTCAGCCTTGGAAGCACAAAGTTTAAAAAAATGGGACATACTTCCCTCCAGTGTTCCCCCTAAGCTGAGTTAGTGTGAGCTAGCTCACAGTTTTTTAGCCTCCAGCTCACAGATTTTTGTCTTAGCTTAGGAAGGATGGCTCCAGAGCAAACTAATTCATGCAGTAACCAAATTGCTCGCTCACAACTTTAATGCCAGTAGCTCACAAAGTCGAATTTTTGCTCACAAGACTCCACAGCTTAGAGGGAGCCTTGTTCCCTCCCTCCTCCAAGTGTCTCTCCTTCCAGAAAATGCAATATCACCCCAGGAGCCTCTGGTGCAGTTTCCCTGTTCCTAGAGGAAGCAGATGGGTCATCAGTAGGCCTATTTCTTCAGCAAGAGCCTAGTAATGTCTGAAACCCTTCCCCCTCCATCCAGACACTAGGCCATAAAGGTATATGGACAGCTGGATGGAGAGTTGAAAAAATGCAGATTGTTTATGCATTCCACAGCATACTGAACGCCACACCAACATGGACTAAATTCTATACGGCCGACATTAAAAAATTATTTGCTGATGTTTTAGAGTGCAATCCTAAGCAGAGTTACACCCTTCTAAGCCCACTGTCTTCAATTGGATGGGTATAACTCTGTTTAGAATTGCACTGTTAGTATCTAATGCTGTGAAACTCAAATCCAGTTTTGAATTATTAAGTGCTAAGAGTAATAATGAAATACCAGCATGGATATATCTCCCCCATCCACTGCTCTGTCCACTCTACTATATTGCACTTCGGACGTTTCTTGCAAGGGGCATTAGAGAATAATTCATAACAACCCAAGTCCCCGGTTGTTGCAGGAGACAGAGAGTGTCTTTGAACATTACAAAATGATTTGGGAGAAGAAAAGTATCCCTTGTGCTTCTTATTTGTGTAGTATCAAGTGGGAATTTAAGCATTTAAATTTAAGCAGTTCTTTGCACACAATGAAATTCATGAGCTCTGCCTGTATTAGTAATCCAAGGATCTATTGGGTGAGGTACTTTCCCATATTGGATGTGAATTTTATTTCTTTTTTGAGAAGTGGCACCTGTTCAGTAGAACATCTCCAGTGAAACTCTCCTTCATTGGCTGCCTTCTAGGGTTGCCAAGTCCATCTTCCACCCCCAGCGGGGGACTTTGGGGGCGTTCCTGGAAGGGGTGGGGCATCCCCAATGTGATGACGTCACGTTGGGGACGTCTGCCGCCCCCCCCCCCGGCTGTGCGCCGGATCTCCAGAAACAGCAGTTCCCTGCACTTAAAGTAGCCGGCAGCCGGCATTTCCCCTTTAAGAGCAGCTGTGTTTCCCTTTTAAGAACGAAGCTGGCTTTTCCCTGCAAGCTTGCGGAGTTCGCGCTTGGGATGAAACACGGGTTGCACACCCTTAAAGGGAGAGAGATGGGTGGCTGTGGGTGTTGGGGGTGGGGCTTCCTCTGGCCGCCATCTGGCCGGCGGCGGGTAGAACCCCCCAAAAAACAGGGGACCCCTGGCAAACTGGGGTGTGTGGCAACCCTACTGCCTTCAGCCAAGAGGCCAGTGCTATTGTATCCTTCTAAAGCTGAACAGATTATGAACTTTGAATGCCATATTACAGCTGTTTCATCTTTATATTGTTTTAGATGATGTGATTTGGGGCATTATTTTAACTTGTGTATAGCGCTTTGGGCAATTGTATTGGGAAAGCTTCTTATAAATTATTTAAATGCTTCTAATAAAAAGGAAGCATTTGATCACTTCGGCAGCCAGGGTCATATAAATATTTCCCACACTAGTGGCAAGAAATCTGATGAAAGAAGAAATGGTGTGGAAGATGTGATCCACTCATGTGGTACAATGAAGACTACCATGATTGCCAGGAATTCCGATGAGGGAGTGCCTTTGGGGTAACAAATATGCTGCAAAGATTATAGGAACCAGACCCAATTGTTACTAAATAAGCCTGCCATCTGGTTTTTGCTGGTAAACAAAAATATGCTGAGTAAAACCAAAATCCTGTTTTAGCCAAATTTTAAAAAACAACAAAAACAAATAGGTGTATAGTCTAACAAAGTTGCCTATTTCTCATAAGGTTATTCTTTGATGTTGTGTTTATCCTTATCATTTGACATCAGAATATAGAATGGACGAATAATTAATTGACCACCATTTCATTTTATGAGAATTTGAATAACTCTGGAAAGAATTGTTATTCCAGAAAATGAATAAAACTATCATTGCGAAACAACTTGTACAGTACTTTAGAATTTAATTTTTTAAAATCTCTTGGCAACACATACAACTGGAAAAATTGATTACACAGATAATCAGCTCATTTGAGTGCCAGCATTTACCACTCCCTTTACTATACCCTGTATTAGACACTTTTGTTTATTTAATGTATCCATTTAGGTTGCCTGAGTGTTTTTTGAATGTATCCTACTGATATTCTTTCAACTGTTTCCAAACTGTTGATGACTTGTTCCACATAAATAGTTCCTTAATGTGAAGATCTTCCTTTCCCTCCATCTTATCAAGGGAAAAACTATAAGCCGCATATTTCGCAATGTAGGACAACCTGTTTCCTGGCCATCTAGCTACCTTGTAAACTCAGGATTCATCTGGCTGATCCCCTTTGGTCTGATGACACAGGAAGCCTGTTTAGGATCTGTGGGAACCGCCGACATACAAAAGACAACCTCAGAACAACCTCTTTTCGCACTCAGCAGGTTTTCTTTTCACTCAACTTGACCACTGAGTTACTGAGACTGTGCAGCTGTACATCGACTACCTACTATTTGTCATTTCAGTACTGAGGGTTCTTTTGCGCTATGGAACCAGGCAAAAATTCATAGTCCTAGTTTTGGGGCTATTGGGACCACTTTTGTGCTCTATAAAAGCAATAATAAGAATAACAGGAGTATCAGAAGAGGGGAGTAGCTGAGTTCCAGTAGGAAAAAAATCAGGATTTTTAAAAATTATTATTTATTATTATTATGTTTCTACCCTGCCCTCCTTGCGAACGGGCTCAGGGCAGCTCACAAAAAGGGCAGCACGTGCCAATGTAAAACAGTAAAACACCTAAAACATATATAAAAACAACCATTATCAAAATAAAGTGCTCAGTGGTGTTATTAAGCATTCAGTCAGAGCAAGATGGAAGCCTGTAGATGAAGCTCTGAGCCCAATTCAGCTTTGCGGTCAGTCGAAGCACTGTGGCTCGAACTTGTAATGTGCCATCTCAATAACCCATGTTCCCATGAGGTAGTTGTTGTTTTTGGTGGTGGTGGTGGCGGCTCTTAATTGAAAGCCTGGCGGAAGAGCTCCTTGTTGTAAAAATAGTCAAAAGTATTTAAAATATGCGGCATATCAATGGATCTTGCTCTATTGGAAAGAAGATATTTCTTTGTTTTTAAAAACCTTTATTTCTAAGGGTAAAGGGTATACAGAGAACCTACAAAATAACAGAACATCTAACAGCTACATTTTCTACAGCTTACTCCTCAAAACATAGTCACACACTAACACAGAGATAATGGAGAATCTGTCCTTCTTCTCGACCCCTAGAAAGGAAGTCACCTGAAAACAAACAACCAATCTGTATCACACCTTATCCCGGGCTAATCCCCTATTGGCTCTGTGCCAGGTATCCCTTCCAGGTCAGTCTAAACAATAGCAATACTAGGTAAACAAGTTAACCCTATAATGGCTGGATTGTCAGACCTTGTAAACACATACATTTCCAACACCCCTTCTCAAGGTCTAACATGTAAGTCATACATACACATACAAAACATTATTCATTATTCACTTCAACATTTGTACCAATCATATTCAACATTTCACATAGACGTTCAAACTTCTCATTGTTCAGTGGCTTAGTCAGAATGTCAGCCACCATTTCTCCTGTACGACAATGCTCAATATCTATCAGCTTCTTCTGGTACAAATCTTTCACTAAAGCACAATTAATACCAATTGATCTACTTCTAGCTGTGGTGCTTTCTTCATTACATATAGCAATACAAGCCTGATTATCCTCAAACATAAGTATAGGTACAGGTTCTCTTATTCCAAAGTCTTTTAACATATGAAAAATCCATTCAAGTCTACTACAGACACTTGCTGAAACACACTCAGGTTCCGCTGTAGACTGCCCCACAACAGTTTGTTTTCTACTAGTCCAGTCTATTAGTCCATCTCCGTAGAAAAATAGATACCCACTTGTAGACTTATAATTGTCCGATTCTTCTCCCCAGTTGGCGTCCATATATACGACTAGTCTGGGTCCTTCAGATGGTGCAATTTTCAGTTGTAAGTCCATTGTTCCTTTCAGGTACCGCACCAGTTTCTTTATTGCACTCCAATCATGATGATTAGGCGAACTCACTTTCCTGCATAAGATGCCAACTGCTGCTGTGATATCTGGCCTCGTGGTTTTGCTCAGGTAGAGAAGTTTTCCAACTGCAGGCCCTGATCAGGTCGTCAACATAAACAAGAACATACTGGTATTGTCCATTTTTAATTCTAGTGTACAGACAAGGTTCAGCTTTCCCTTGTTCAAAACCTTGCTTCTGTAGCAGTCCAGTAATTTTGTCATACCAGGCCTTTGCTCCTTGTTTTAGCCCATAGAGTCCTTTGTTGAGTCTGTAGACATAATCCTCTTGTCCTTTGGCTTTAAAACCTTCAGGTTGTTCCATGTAGATTTGTGTCCATTTATCCTTTGGCAAAGGGTTTGACCTGTTTGCCCTATGTAGAGAACCAAAGGGCATTGTTGGCATTTAATGGCATATACAGTGTTAGAAGATGAGCAAGTGAATAAACCTGAGATGGTGTAGATGATATTGTTAGGTGGGTCCAGCAATTGTATTATCTGGGTGTATGTATGATATCATTCACAGCAAGGAACTGTAGAGCATTTTTTGGTGATCTTCAAAGATTTCAGACCTCCAGTTGAGTCCAGCGCATTTGAAGTATTAAGGAGAGGTATAATGTCTCAGACGGGAAATTTTACATATTTAATTACTTTTTTTCTTGGCATGGAACCTTACAGCCCCAAGCTTTCATTAGCATAAAGGAAATACACCTGTCATTTCTCAGAGAACATGAAACCAGGACTTGCAAAATTAAGTACAGCTATGACAAATTGTCTCCATTTCAAATATGAACTTTTATTCTAGTGAAGAATCCTTTCATGTGCTGGGGGTAGTTAACTTTTTATGAAAACAAAATAGGCATCAAGATAAGGATGATGACAGGTAAAATAAAGCACAGTGCACAGGTACTCCTCCATGTATCATTCTCACACACCACAGAAACTGACAGATTTTCTATTAATGTCTTGTGTACTTGCCGCCCTCCATAAGCAATGATAGAAGTCCTTTTCACCACTAATGCTGTGTTATGTCTGCACATATCAGAACCATTCAGAGACAGGTGGAATATTCCTGTTGAAAATTAAGCTTTTTCTTCCTCTTGTGCTTGAATATTGGGAAAGAAGGAAGTTTAAGTGTGCCTTATTTGCAGGTATTGGAAGAAAAAGGAGGGTTTTTGTACTTCCTTACGTCACATTTTTCATAGGCGAACATGAGTGCCCATAATTAGTTCTGATACAGTTTTCAACCCTATAATTATGCCACCAGGAAATATTGCCAAAGATATTAGAGTGTTAAGCTGTTTATTATTTTTAAAGATGCTTTTAAAAAAACCCCTAGATGGTTCTTGGAAAAGCAGAATGATTCTACCGCCATGGAATTCTGTTCTATTTCGCCCTTTTCTCCAGTCAACATGGTCCTGCTGGCTTGGTATTCAAGGACAAAAAGGCACATTACAGAAGAAATCCGTGACTGAATATGTTTTCTTTTATGTTAACAAAGTAATTCTGGGAGGGAGATTTTGGAATGGAGCCACAGAGCTGGGAAAGTGCAGCTTATTCCTTTCCTCCCACTCCCCCAATAGAAAGCAGTTACCCAAGCTTCTGTTAGACCGATATTTATTTATTTATTTATTTCATTTATACCCCGCCCTCCTCGCACGCGGAAACACACAGATATACAGACTAAAACCTTTCTTAGCATTGCTAATAGCAACCCAGGGGGGTAGAACAATTTATGTCATGGAAGTAGCTGCCTGGAACATCTCAGATACCCCACATGATGTGTAATTGTGTGTTTGTGTGTGTGTTGATCTGTCTGTGAAGTGGCAGCAAAACAACATTATATTAGAGAGTTGGGACTGGATCTTTCAATGTACTTATTTTAACTTAACTCTAGCCAAGGAGCTCAAGTTGGAGCCAACCAGTTCTACCAGGAAGAGGGAATGTATAACCTCCCCCCCCCCCCCCCTTTTTTCATCAATGTACTTATTTTAACTTAACTCTAGCCAAGGAGCTCAAGTTGGAGCCAACCAGTTCCACCAGGAAGAGGGAATTTATAACCCCCCCCCCCCCCCGTCATTTTCCCAGAATTCTTCTCAGTCCCCCTATAAGTTTCACTTCTCCCAAGCTTCTGTTTGTCCACTAGATGGGAAAAATAGCTTGCAAATTATTTATATAAGAACTATGACACAGGGAAGAGGATTAAACACCTCCTTAGTCAGTGCCACTGATAAAATTCAGGGGTTCCACAACATCATTTAAGTGAATGTGCATGCGGGAGTGGTCACAAGTCTCTCATGTAATGAGTAGTTTGGCCTTAAGTGGTAAAGATGATTGAATAACTGTACATAGCTCTGTAAAAGGATAGATTTCTGGAAGGATGTAGACTTATATGCACACCTCTGTGCATTTCACAGATAGCATGTCTGCAGGAAGGCATGTATATCAGGAAGCCATGTTCATGATTGATCTGCAATCAACACCACGGCCCTCAAAACCAAGCAGTTTCCCCTTATATTTGATTTCCTGCTCCCCCTGAAAGCATAATTATAGATACCATCACACTCTCGGGACATTCAAGAGCATAACATGCAGCCAGATTGAGAATCTTACCGCTTGGCAGCAGTGTAAATTGCCTAGCCAGAACAATTACAGCAAAGCCAGACCGCCAAAGCAACAGCTGCTAGCTGTGGGGTTAAATATACGTACTCTCCAAAGTCCAATGGCACAGTCTCAGAAACAGTTCTTTCATTGGCCAGTCGACAAAGCATGTTGAGGGAAGTGGAACTGATCTTGGATTAATTTAAAATTTATTATTGGAACTCTTGCAGGAAGCAAAGGAAATTAGCTCTCCCATTTACCAAAACTGGCAATCATTCTTTCCCATCTGATAGGTTTAGCCCTGCAAAATTACTCTGCCTTTCCTGGCCTCTTCCTCTTCTGCTGTCTCTCAAATAAGCTTTCATTCTTTGAAGGATGCTGAGACAGCCACATCCAGAACAAGAAAGTGCCAGATAATTTCCCAACCAGAATGGGACCTGGCAGTTCTATCTCAAGCACAGGGACACCTTTCTAAACCCATTAACCTCGAGGGACTTCGAAGAATGTAAACTCAGTTTAGGGTTGCACTGTCAACCTTGAGTAGCACGCACCATTGTATCCCAATTCAAACTGGCTTCTGCTGTAGTATTCTGGCACAGAAGAAGAATGGAATCAATGGAATGCATTTTGAATATAAATGTTCTTCCTCAAGGGAATCTGTTCGATATACAAATTGTTTAAAACTGTATTCTGCTTGCATTCAGTCTCCTTTAGGTCAAAGGGCTGGTTTGATTATAGATTGCATTCAAGTGTCCTGAGTACACTGGCCTATTCTACAAGGACAGAAAGAGGAAGCAGGAGCTCGCTCAGAATGGCAAGTGACATCAGGAAAACATGGATATTATTGGTTTGAAATCAGCAATATGCCCCCCCCCCCAAATAAAAAGGGTGTCTTTATTTGATTTCCTGCTCCTCCTGCTTGCTAGAGAGAACAGGAGTCCTCAGGGCCACTAAAAAGAAATCTTGGCTGGGATAGATGAAATCTGGTGGTCAGATGGTCCAAAAGTTGAGTTAGCCTCCTTTTTGCAGCACCTTGCAGGTAGTCTTGTGGTCCATCCAGAATTCAGATTTCTTTCCCCCTCCCATATTGTATGTGGCTGAAAAGTGCCCAGCTGGTTATCATCAAGGTTTTAAATTAGTCTCCAATGATCCTTAGTACTGCTGCATTCAATCCCCAAGCTGTTTCTTCAGTGCATGAGGGCTATCAGGTCAAGATGCATAAACTGACTGCTAACACTAGTTCCTAATGTAAGGTGGCTTTGCAGATTACCAGGAATACGGTAATGCCACTCCTCATCTTTTTGCATTTCTGGAGCAATATCTTACATGGGAACTCATGCCTCCATCTCCCCAGGCTTGCAGTGAAGGCTCTTCTTGGACCTGTTTTTCCTCTCCAGCCTTACCTTCAGGACATGACAAGCATTAATTTCAAACCCTTACACTCTTAAAGGATATGACAGACTGTAAGTTCAATGTGTAATCAAAGAGTGAAGAACAAAAATGCTGTTAGAGAATCCGTTCAACCATTCTGAGGTCAACAAGATGGAGCG
The DNA here is from genome assembly GCF_001447785.1 of Gekko japonicus. Lineage (NCBI taxonomy): Eukaryota > Metazoa > Chordata > Lepidosauria > Squamata > Gekkonidae > Gekko > Gekko japonicus. The sequence continues at coordinate 36,256 of NW_015175480.1, forward strand.
CTAATCTGCAGAGTTGCTGTTGGCGTGTTCCTTCCAAGATTACATTAGAAATAGTGCTGGGCGATGTGCAGCACAATAACATAGTTCAACTGCTAAGTAATTCTTTGAACTTTCATTTGTTTCTGAGAAATGTCAGTGCGTTGGCTCGATTTCTTGAGCACGGTTAACCAGGAGTAGGTAATGCTCTTGCATTCTCAGTAAACTGAGCAGACTCTTCGCAGCCCCATGAACAGGAGCAAATCAGAATAACTTAGACACTGCACAGCATCACAAAGGTTCACATCATTGTGTTTCCATGGTCACAAACAGCCAGGTACCACTGAATGGTTTTTAAGCAGATTTCCAATCTGCTGTACTCTCTCTCCTTTTGGTACCTGCAACCAGATTGGCATCTTCATATGATTCTCTTAATTCTGAATCACCTTGTATACTACACTGAATATACTGAAAATAATGCATACAGAGATCAGCAAAATTTTAAAGATCTGCTTTCAGAAGGACCAACTTCTGGACAAAGTGACACATATACCTTCCAACTCAATTACGCATGTTCTAGATAGGCTGGTAGATCGTGCTGGGGAGGAGCCAGTGGTCATGGACATGTTGGCATCGATGATATGGGGAAATGCAGTCATGAGGTCCTGGAGGAAAAATTTAGGCTGCTAGGCAGGAAACTCAAGGCCAGGACCTCCAAGGTAGCCTTCTCAGAAGTGCTACCTGTTCCACGCGCAGGGCCTGAGAGACAGGTACAGATCAGGAGTCTCAATGCGTGGACTAGATGATGGTGTAGGTGGAAAGGGTTCAAGTTTGTTAGGCACTGGGATGCTTTTTGGAACAAGAGGGAGCTGTACAAAAGAGATGGTCTCCACTTCTCCTGAGAAGAAACCAGGCTGCTGGCGATTAAAATCAAAACGGTGGCAGAGCAGTTTTTAAACTGAATATTGGGGGAAAGCCGACAGGAGATGAAAAGTCTCTGCTTCAGGATAGCTCATCTCAAAGAGGTGAAGGGGTAGCTGTTACTTTTCTACAAGGAAATGGATTGGAATTGTCCACTGGGACTGTGGCTAACGATATGGATTGCCTGGCAAGGTCTTGAGGCAGCAAGAGGAAGGTTGTGGGCTTAACATGCATGGAAAACTATAGATGTTTATATACAAATACTAGAAGTGTCCAAGGTAAAATCAGGGAGTTGGAATGCTTGGTGTTGGGGGGGGGAAATAGACATTGTGGGCAATGCTCCCTCTACGTTGTGGAGTCCTGTGAGCAAAGATTCCACTTTGTGAGCTACTGGCATCATAGTTGTGAGCGAGCAATTTGGCTGCTGCATAAATTAGCTTGCTCTGGAGCTATCCTTCCTGAGCGAAGACAAAAATGTGTGAGCCAGAGGCCAAAAAACTGTGAGCTAGCTCACACTAACTCAGCTTAGAGGGAACACTGTGGGTATTTCAGAAACTTGGTGGGATGAGGAAAATCAGTGGGATACGGTGATTCCTGGTTATAAATTATATCGGCAGAATGGGGGGGAAGGGTTGGAGGTGGGGTGGCTCTGTATGTCAGAGAGGATATACAGTCCAGTAAGATTGAGAGGGTAAGAGAATTGGATTTGTTTCTGGAAATGCTGTGGGTTGAAATAGTAGGCCCAAAACGAAACTTAATAATGGGAGTTTGTTATTGCCCACCAGATCAAAAGACAGAGGAGGATTATAAAATGATGAATGAATTAAAGATAGCAGCTAGATGAAATAACTGTGTCATAATAGGTGATTTTAACTACCCACACATTGATTGGTGCTGGGGGGAGCAACAGTGGGAGAGCGTCTAGTGTCCTGGCCCCACTGATGGACCTCCTGATGGCACCTGGTATTTTTGGCTACTGTGTGACAAGAGTGTTGTCTGGATGGGCCATTGGCCTGATCCAACATTGGCTTCTCTTATGTTCTTAAGGAAAGTGCATGTGAAAGCAGATTTCTACAAGCACATCCCTTATTGAATGAGAATGGCATGCACAACTCATGCTTTGTCTGTAGTCCCTGCCCTGATCCAGCTGCTAGGCTGTGCTTAGATAGCCCTGTCAGAAAATTGGTGATACTGTCTGTCAAACCTTTGGGAGAGCAGCAGGAGACTGTTCCTCCTCCCATACTCATCACCAAACAGCTGATTGGCTTGAAGGTCAGTTGTGACAGCACTCCCTGTTGATGCATGCACATGCAATTGGATTGGGGGATTTGGAGTAGGGGTTTCAAAGTGGGTCTGACACTCTAGCCATTATACCACCCTGGCTCACAGCTTTCCCTCCTTTTCTCTCTTGGCAGCCTTTCCCTTGGAGAAGTCTGGCCAGTTACAAATATCATGCGGTATGAGTTGTGTGGTGGCCACTGCTGGGCCTAGCCATGTCGCACAAGCTTTGTGGAAGCTGCCACTGGGCCCAGGTGAGTTGTGTGGCATCAAGTTATCCATTAGCCTCTGCTGCACCTGGATGAGATATGCAAATTGCATGGTAGCTAGTAGCCTGGTGGTTGCTGCAGGGCATAGCCCTAATGAGTCTTCCCTCCAGATCAGGAAGTAGGGAGGCCCAGAATTTATAAGTTGGGGGGCATTTAAATTTCTCAGGGGGCACTTGGCACTGGCTAATGTAAATAATTTAATTATTCATGGTGGGAGGCAGAGCTGAGCCCTGCAGATAAAAAGGGAAAGGAGGGAGAGGAGTCCTCCTCACCACTCAAAGGTGGGAGGCAGAGCTGAGTTCTGAAAATAAAAAGGGAAGTGGGGGGAAGAGGAATGGAAGCAAAATCATGGGCTCCAAAGCTGAGGGAGGGATTGGGCAGTACAACACTTGCTTTGCCAGCTTGTGAATTGGAGGGATGAAGGCAGTTAGGGCTTGCCTTGCTGGCCAGCAAGAAGCAAGCCAGAGCAGCGATGTGGATTGGAGGTGGCGCGGCGCTGGCCAGCAAGAGGTGAGACAGAGCAGAGCAGCAGTGTGGGATAAGCAGAAGTGATTCTGGAACAGCGAAAGTGCTGCTGCCATCTTGTATTACTGAACTGAAACCCGAAGGGCACAACTAGCTTGAGATGCTGGAGATCTATGGTTGGTCCTGAAGTGCCTTAACTTTCTTTAAACTCAGTTGGGAGGGACAACAACTACTGCTTCTGAGACACAGATTTTTCAGGGGTGAACCTCCGTGTTGGGCAAAGTTACTTTGGACCTGTGTTTTAACTTGCATTGTAACAACTGGATACATTTTTTTTTTGTAATATCTTGTGTGTATGAGAAGAGAAGCAAAGATCCAGCCACTGACTAAATTGTGATCTATGAATGAAGCAGTAGAACCCAAAGGTGGTAGAATGGACCAAATGACCTCTTAAAGTTGGTAGTTGCTATTTTTTCAAACACTCCCCAATATTTTAAAAACTCTCTGCAAATAAAGGAGTAACCCATCAGGGAGAAAAAATACACTGTATTTTCTACTTGCAGGGAGATTTATACACAATATATTAAAAATGTTGGTGCTTCCCCTGTGGTATATATTGATAGTGGCCGGTTTCCCATTCTATTTTCACCTCACTCCACTGTATGTGTAAACCAGGCCTAACTAGGCTTTCTAGGCTGTGGCTTTGTAAGATCCTCCTTAAGAAAGTGAGCCCTAGACCTTTTAATCTGGCCCTCGATTTGAAATTCAAGGATTTCAGAGGGGTGAGTCTTCTTCTTACACATTCATACGCACTAGCCCTTGGCAGCTATGTAATAAACTCAGAAAGGGGCTGAGCATATATATAAAGTTTAAGTCCCTTTGTTTCTTTCTGAATGCTCTTAGACAGGACAAATCAGATCCCAAAGTCATAAGGTCAAGCTGAAACAGTTATGCTTTGGAGCAAAGGTTTACTTTTTGTTTTTGTTCTTCTAAGTTGGGGAAGTATGGCATTAATAACCTGCATGTAATTAGCCACAGCAGACTAGTTGGGATTGCTTAATAGGGGCTGCCATTCCAAATTAACCAGATGTTCAGGACCAAAAGAGGACTGGTAAGCAACCAAAGTCAGGTACACATGTTTTCAATTACCTCCACTGGGGACAAAATGAAAGTGGTTCTTCAGCTTTGATTTGAGTTGCTCATTAGAGCCAAACAATTTTGTAAATTAAAGCACAGAGCGCCACTACCCACCAACCCCCATTTACTCCCTTATAGAAGACAAGGCCTCAGGGCTTGTTTTTATGTTTCAGTAGCTGAGTATCTCAAGGCTTTATATGAATGTGCCTGTAGAGCTTTTAAGACACCGGTAATTGACAGATCCTGTCTGCTCTCTTTAGCTTGTGCAATCAAAGGTAATTTGTGGTGGTTTCAGGCCACAAGGCATAGTTGTGACCATTTAGAACTATGAATCCTGCAGACTGTTTCTCATTTACATGTTGCACATATCTTGCAGGGAATCGACAGGGAATTAGAAGTTTCTGATAATGCCTAGGCACAAGATATTCTTTCAACCATATGCGAAGGCTCTGAGAAATCATTAGTTGTCAGAGATTCAGAGGAGCTTTAATTCTTTCTGGATTCTGATGAGAGATTGTGGTTGCACTACTACCAAATGAGTTGAACCTCAGTGTTCCATAACCAAAACCCCACCTATTGTGCACAGTTGTATAGCTATTTTTTAAAATGTGATGCTATTCAAAAGTATCCTCTTTTCGGTCTGTGGCCATAGCACAAACACAGCATGGAAAGCTTTAATTCCCTTGTAAATAGTCAGAGCAATTTCCTGCAATGGGGCCTGAAGGGTTGCCTACTTATAAAAGGTCGTTTATTATAGACTCATAGAAACCCAAAATGCTGCCTGAATTTGAGTGATTTAGGGGGCTTATTTGGTGACATCTGTGCATGCATAGAGGTCACTTTTAAACTTTGGGAGGTATCCCAAAATTAGTGGATTCTTTTTGTAAAATATTTTTTTCCGGGAACCCTGGGGTCTCTATGGTAGCTGCAGTCTGTCCTATTGCACAGATTTAGCTGTCTGCACAGGAGCAACTCTTGGTTATCGGGTAGAGGGATCACAATAACCCATTGGTTGAAATTTGAATAAATGTTCCTAGAGCACGATCACACACAAAATTAGCCATGCCATAGGTGCGAATGTGGGCAGATTTTAAGGGCACGATCAGACGCCAACATCTCCCAAGCATCCTGCTCCCATTGGCAACCCGTTTTGCTCCACTGCAGAAGCAGAGTAAATAGACACTGGGGAACAGACTTTCCCCAGTGTGATCGCACCAGCGTGCTTCCATGGTGTTGGGATGGTCTGATCGGGCCATCCCAACTCCATGGTGTTGTCCCCCCCCCCCCCGGTTTCAGTATGTGCATCATCGCACATTGCATAGGGAGCACTTGGTGCGGAGATGCGAAGCATCGACCCCTCGTTGAAGTGCACCAGAAATATGCGGCCAAAAAACTCACCCGCAGTTGTGTGTAATCATGCAGTGGTGGGTCACCCCCGCAGCTCCCAGGGACTGTGTGATTGTGCAAATGCGGGTCAAATTCCTGCGGAGCAAATAGCCTCGCTCCCCCCCTGCATTATCTCGTGCATGTGAACACTGCCCTAGTTGTTTTCTTCCTAAGTGTCTACTTGCTATGCCTGAAGGGCTGTGTAGAAAAGGAGTCAACAAGACACACATTAGACCACTTCAGAGCCTTCTGTCATGGATTTCTGCAATAAGGGAAAAGAGACAAAAGAATTATGCTTACTCTAGCATGTCTTTGGGTTTTCTATGTGCAAAGGACTTTGCATTGTTGACATTTTTTCCAAATAGGCATCAGAAGACTCCTTAAGGACCAGGATTTGGGAAAATGCCAATAATATCAATACACTTTCCCCAGAAGGATCAAAAGAAGGGTTGCTGGGTCCTTGAAGGGATTCCTAGAGTATCACCAAGAAATGACAACATATCCTCCAAACCTCCACCTGGAAGTGACATCACATCATCCATGATGCTAAAGATTTCTGCAGTCTCTATGGCCTTTACCATAGAAACTTTCTAGAACATCATGGGAAATGTGACATTACATCCCCTGAAACCCACTCTCTTGTGAGTGGGCTTGTGAGCTGTTCTTTGAGTTGATGAATGACAAATTGTGCATGTTTAAGTTAGAATTTGGTAAGCCCAGAGTTGATGGGCTTACCAAGATGGGAGCACATCCAGCCTGTGCTGAAGGCCCTGCACTGGCTGCCAATAGCATACCAAGTTCGCTTCAAGGTGCTGGTACTTACCTTTAAAGCCCTATATGGCCAGGGTCCGACATACCTGAGGGACCGCCTTTCCCCGCATATACCCCAGAGAGCACTGCGGTCGGGGTCACAGAATCAGTTAACCCTCCCGGGCCCCAAGGATGCCAGGCTCGCTGCGATGAGGGCCAGGGCCTTTTGAGTGGCGGCTCCTTACTGGTGGAACGAGCTCCCAGAAGAGATCAGGGTCCTGCGGGACCTATTACAGTTCCACAGGGCCTGCAAGATGGAGCTCTTCCACCAGGCTTATGATTAGGAGCCACCCCACTAATACCATCAATGAGCCCAGCCCTCAGTTTCAACATCTGGCTCATTACACTGAGTGACTCAGGATGACACAGAACTGAACTCAGCAGTTGGAGACATATCCAGTACGCCACCGCAAATAGGAATTGTATTACTAATAGCACCTTATGCTTTTATGTTTCTATGTTTTATAACCTTATATCGTAGTGTTTTATAATGTTATATGGCTTTATTGGCAATGTGCCAATGTTGTAAGCCGCCCTGAGCCAGCATGCGGGGAGGGCAGGATATAAATAGAATAAATAAATAAATATTAATGATACTAAGCAGTAATAACTAATAATTATCATATACAGCATTGTGTGTAGTATAGCCAGGAGATCCTATGATTGTCTGGCAGCCTAAAGTTCTAGCTCTTTTAGTGTTATGCACCACTAGATGGCAAGCTAGACTCGTTTTTTTTCCTGAGAGAGCTCTGAAAGAGCTGTGCCTGATCCAATGTCACCCAGCAGGCTTCATGTGGAGGACTGCAAAATCAAACCCGGTTCTCCAGATTAAAGTCCATCGCTTTTAACCACTACGCCACACTGGCTCTCAATATTAAGCAAATTCAGTGAGAATAAAGGAAACTCTGTATGAAGTACAAGAAAAGCTAAAGACGTTCATAAGAAAATTAAGTCCCAACTAACAATGTGAGCTTTTATATAGCACCTGTTCATTATCCTGATATCTAAACACCACCAAAAAAAGTGCAGACAAAAAGCAGTGGGGACTGGGAAGGTATTTCATGACATGACATTCATATTCTTGCACCTACAGGGAGAATCACCCAGGGCAGCTTTCTTCAAGGTAGTGTCCCAGTGCTTGTCATCCTCCAGCAAACCTAATACCTTGCATGTAGACTGGAATGTGGGGTGCAGGACACCATTCACAGTCTTCAGATCTGAAAAGGACTTGGGCCTGAGACCTCATGTAGCAGCAGGCAGAGGTGATAACACTCAGTGTTTTGGGGTGGATGGTGTACACTTCCCAGTGTATGGTCCTTCACTCCTGGCCAGCCATTGACATCCTTCCCCTGTTTCATTCTCATGAAATTGATATTCTTCCACACAAAGTAAAAAAGGGATCTCAGAGCAGTGTTCCCTCTAAGCGGAGTTAGTGTGAGCTAGTACAGTTTTTTAGCCTCCAGCTCACACATTTTTGTCTTAGCTCAGGAAGGATGGCTCCAGAGCAAACTAATTTATGCAGTAGCCAAATTGCTCGCTCACAATTTTAATACCAGTAGCTCACAAGGTAGAATTTTTGCTCACAAGACTCCACAGCTTAGAGGGAATATTGTCTCAGAGTACATGAGGGTTCTTGCAAAGCAGTCAGTTTTGCATAGCTCAAAGAAAGCCAAGAGTGTTGTGTCAGGAGGGTTGCTGAGTTTATTGGCCAAATTGTTGCAGGTGAATTTTTTAAAAATTATTTATTTTGACATTTTTACCCCGCCCTCCCCACAAGCGGGCTCAGGGCGGCTTACAAGGGGCATAAGCCCATGCATAAAACCACATTAAACCATAAAATCATAAATAATAGCAATAACAATAACAATAATAAAGTGCTTCATGTAAACAAGATGGTCTTTGGATAGGTTCATGATGGTATCAGTCATTTCCTTAGATCTCATGATAGTGTCAATCATTTCCCTGGGGTGATATTGTCCTATAGATAGTTCAAGCCGATCCAGCAATGTCAGTGCCATGCACATTTATGGCAGAACTTCCGAGGGCAGCCCTTGATCCCGTTGTTATCCCCACCATTAATAGTGGTAGTGGTGGTGGCGGCCCCTATGAAAAAGCCTGGTGGAAGATCTCCATCTTACAAGCCCTGTGGAACTGCATAAGGTCCTGCAGGGCCCTGAACTCCGCCGGGAGCTTATTCCACCAGGTAGGGGCCGCCACTGAAAAGGATCTGGCCCTGGTCGCAGCAAGTTTTGCCTCCCGGGGGCCTGGAATCACCAGGGGGTGTTGTGTCCCCAACCGAAGTGCTCTTGGGGGTATATACGGGGAAAGGCGGTCCCTCAAGTAGGTCGGACCCTGGCCATGTAGGGCTTTAAAGGTAAGTACCAGCACTTTGAAGCAGATTTGGTATGCTATTGGCAGCCAGTGCAGCATTTTTAACCCGGGCCTGATGTGCTCCCACTTGGGGAGACCCATCAATAGCCTGGCCACCGCATTCTGCACTAGCCGCAGCTTCCGGATCTGCGACAAAGGCAGCCCCATGTAGAGAGTGTTACAGTAGTCTAACCTCGAGGTGACTGTCGCATGGATCACTGTGGCCAGGTCATCACGGTCGAGGAAGGGAACCAACTGCCGAATCTGCCTAAAATGGTAAAATGCAGATCTGGCAGTGGCTGCCACCTGGGCCTCCATAGTTAAGGAGGGATCCAGGAGCACTCCCAAACTCCTAACCTCTGATGCTGGCACCAACGGCACCCCATCGAAGGTTGGGAGAAGGAGCCCCAACCCCGGTCCACTCCGACTCAGTCACAGGACCTCCGTCTTCGCTGGGTTTAGTTTCAGCCGGCTCAGCCTGAGCCACCCAGCCACGGCCTGTAGTGCCCGGTTCAGATCTTCTGGTTCGGAGCCCAACCGGCCGCCCAACGTCAGATAGAGCTGGGTGTCATCTGCATATTGATGACAACCCAGCCCATACCTCCTGGCAATCTGGGTGAGGGGGCGCATGTAGATGTTAAACAACATCGGGAAAAGCACTGCCCCCTGAGGCACACCACACTCAAGTGGGTGCCTCCGGGACTGCTTTTCCCCTATCGCCACCCTCTGTCCCCGGCCTTGGAGAAAAGAGGCAAGCCATTGAAGAGTGAGCCCCTGTATCCCCACGTCGGTGAGACGGTGGGTCAGCAAGTGGTGGTTGACCATATCAAACATGGCCGACAGATCTAATAACAACAGTGCCGCCACACCACCTCGATCCAGATCCCTCCGGAGGTCGTCAGTAAGGGCAACCAGCGCCGTCTCTGTCCCATGACCAGGGTGAAAGCCGGACTAGAGTGGATCAAGAATGGAAGCATTATCCAGAAAGCTCTGAAGTACACACACTGACCATTCTAGAGGTGAACAGCAAGATGGAAGACAGTGGGGTACCTTTCATGAATGGGGAATGTCAGGATCCTCCAAACCACCTCAGAGCTGCCATTCTCGTACTATTTCACCTCATCCCTCTCATTCTCTAGGGTTCACGTATTTGCAAATCTACTTGATGGACTTGACTGAATTGCATAATTCCACACTGATGTGAGCATCTAAGGTATGTGACAGGACAGAGTTGTAGGGCACCACCCAGCAGTTGTCCAGCTCTATCCCTTTGATTTTTAGGGTGAAGCCATCAGCTGGAGACCTCCTGTGATACTGTGGATATTCCCCAAACAGACGGCCCTTCTTCACGTTTAGATGGAATACCCTGGCTATGATGTCCTGACGATCATGGGAATTTTGCCCAGGCAGCAATGCATCTGTGATATCCTTCCACCTGGGGTTACAGGTGAAAGTGATGAATAGTTCTGGATGGCCATGGTGGTGGACATATGTCTTGGCGTTTTGAGTCCACTCATGCATGTACTCAGGGGTCATTTCGTAGAAAAAGAGGTGCAGGAGCTCATTAGCATAACTCATTAGCATAACTCATTAGCATGTGCCACACCCCCTGGCATCACCAGAAGTGTGTCAGAAGGCAACACCTACCACTCAGGCTCCACAGGACTCTTTTGGATTGCTAGCTGTTGTGGGGGGGGGGAATGTGCAGATCTGTCCTCACAGAGGAGGGAGAGCTTGTACCTGAATAAAACTT
>NW_015175480.1:46751-52090 GCF_001447785.1 Gekko japonicus
ATAAATCTGGGTCTTAAGGCTCGCACTGGACTGTGTGGGACGGGGGGGGGGCTCTGCAGCTTACCTGGCTGCTTCTTGCTCTGACTGAGGGCTGCTGGGAGCAGGGGATGGGGCTTGTTGCATGTGCCCGCCCCCTGGGCTCTTTACTGCCGGAGCGCCACTCCTGTGTGCTCCTGCAGGAAATGACCCCTGCATGTACTGAAGTCCCCCAGTAAAGGATGATGGGAGCACAACCATTTGACCTAGCTGAGCAGCGTCACCATCCTGCCTCCCCACAGCATCCCTCAGGTGAATGTAGCTGTCTGCTCTCAGCTGTGCCTGGTTTTTCCTAATGTAGTTCAACCTCTCTGTCTCAATTACACATTCAGTTGCTGAGTTCTGTGCATTGATTCTTAGATTGCGGGAATCATATTTTAAAAGTTTTTAAATTTAGATTTTTATTTTGTATATTATCTCTGTTTTCCCTCTTCTTTCTCATATTATGTTTATATTGTATGCTGGTCTTAAGACTGTAATAATAAACTAAACTAAACCTCTCTGCTTCTATTTTGGTGTACATGTCAACCAAGAATTGACTGAAGAGGGAGCAGAAGTACACCAATTGGTTGATCTCCCCTTTCCTGACCATGATGCAGTAGGAGTAGAAACTCTCTGCAGAGACTGTCTTCTTGAGGGGCAACATGGTATTGGGGTCATGATGAGGTAGGGTAATGGAGTACCTATCCTCACCATGGCAGAACAGGAGCAGGTACTGCAGGGTGTCATATGACTGGTAGATCTCGCTGATGTGGTGTAGTGTGTTGCCATGGCTCTGCAGGACATCTCACTGCTTGAATTGCTGATCAACAACCACCAGAGCTACCTCATTTGTACCAACCTTCATGAGCATCAGCAGGCTTTCTATCTGCATGGATGATGACTTTGAACGTCTTGCATGTTGGAGAGCAGTTTTCAGGGCCTTTACGTAGCTGTTGATGTCATGTAGCATCCTCTGCAGTTCTCTGACCAATTCCTGTCTGACATCAGGAACGTTGCTACACCTCAAGCACAGTTCTGCTTTGTCCTCGCCCACAAAATTGATTTGCAGGAACTGGGCTTCACATTGTGGTTCTGGCAGCAGACTTCAGACCAAGTGATACAACTTTCTCTGTACTTTGAAGGTGGGTATGAAACCGTCTCATAGAACCTTCTTAAATGTAACATAAATGAGAAGATTTTTGTACAAAAAGAAAAAAGAAAAGTATGCCTTGCACACACACACACACCATATTCAATGCCCAGGCCAAACCCCTGCACCATAAGAACCAATTTTCTAGAACCCACATTGTGAGAAGTTAAATAACCTAATACAGGAAACCACTTTTCTACAAATTTGGGCTATATTTCCATAGTGTGTGGGAGTGTGCCTAAAGTTATTGGAGAGTTTGGGCCAGCAGCATCGCTAAGGTGATCCTGCCGGGGCGACCTCCCTGATGAGTTAAAGTACCCTGGCTCTGGTCCTACACCTGAGAAACACCTGCCTGTCTGGTGTAAGAGCAGGATTGTGTTTAAAGGCATTGGGGAGGCTGGGCCAGCAACAGTGCTAAAGCAATCTTGCTGAACAAGCCTCCCCAATGGCTTTAAGGACTCCACGCCCCTTCCAACCCTTGACAGGTGGTTGTCTGTTGGGGTAGGAGGGGTAGCATGTCTGAAGGCATTGGGAAAGCTTGGCCAGCAGGATTGCTAAGGTGATGCTGCTTGGGCAGCCTCCTCGATGGCTTTCAATACTCTGCCCCTGCTCCTGCACCTGACAGACAACTGCCTGTCAGGTGGAGGAGGGGTGGGTGGGAGTGTGTCTAAAGCCATTGGGTAGGCTGGCCTAACAGCATTGCTAAGATGTTTCTGCTCAGGTGGCTTCCCTGATGGATTAAAGTACCCTGGCCCTGCTCCTACAACTGAGAGACACCTGCCTGTCTGGTGTTGGGGGGGAGTGTGTTTAAAGACATTGGGGAAGCTGGGCCAGCAGCAATGCTAAGGCAATCCTGCTGAGCAAGCCTCCCCAATGGCTGTAAGCCTCCCATCCTTCTCCTACACCTGACAGGCAGCTGCCTGTCCAGTGTAGGAGGGGGAGGCGTATTGCAAGTCATTGTGGAGGTTGGGCCGGCAGGATTGCTAAGGCATTAAGAACCTTGCAACCGCTGCTGCACCTGACAGACAGCCTGTCCAGTGTAGGAGGTGGGGGGTAGCATGTTTGAAGCCATCAGGGAGGCTGGGCCAGCAGCATTGCTGCACCTCACAGGTGGTTGGCCATTCCTGATTTCCTCAACTGTTAATAGCTCTCTGCAATCTCCTATAATTGGCTTTTTTACCTCAGAACACTGAGGTCTGTATCTGACCAGTCAAAAAGCAAGGGATGCAAGGAGGCAGCAGCCTGGCAGCCACATTGGAAGCAATGGGGGGAGCATATTTTACCCCTTTTGACCCCCTTAGGGGTTGAATTTCTAAAAATCCCTCCTTAGTGAGCATCTACATCATGGTAGGAGTGTTCTCCCTGAATTTTGTGTTTCTAGGTCTGGGTTTTTGCCTGGGCATGGTGAGGGGACTCTCTTTTATATATATAGATGGGGCCCATTGACTATAATTGTCCCCATAGCCTATAACGGAGCTGGAAAAATATTTTCCCCCACAGCCCTATTATGCTTTTCAGTATGATTTGTAAGCTGCCTTGTCACAAGGAAAAGTGGGATATAAATATTTGAATAAGTTTGGGCAGGTTGATAGCATTTAAGCAACTTCCTGTTCGTTAGGTTAGGCAGGGTTCTGACAGTGATTGTTCCACCTCTGTTATATTTGACCTGTAATGCTGGATGTCATTGTATAGAAATATTAATTCCTATAAACCCCTGCCTTTCCCTGAAATGTCTTTCTGATACCTTGTTTCCTGTTGCAAGCCAGATGGCTGACCATTTGGTCAGAGAGGCTCAATAGCCTGCCATATAACCACATAGTCTTCACACTTCTAGTGGGGAAAGCTAGACCTGATGGCGCCTGGCTGTGCCTACATGCCAGGACTCACGTAAAGCATAGAGGAGTGGTTACAGTTTGGGGGATCACATACTGCAGGTGTGGCCTTCAAGACTACTGACCATTCAGAAGTTGTTCCCATGGTAACTCTACAATTGGGCACACCCAAGTCTCCTTCAATTGGCTCCTGGCCAGAGCTAAAAAAAATTTCTTTTAATAAACTTTTTTAATTACATTTTTCAACATATACATATTCAACTTTACTTACTGTAAACTTCAAGTAACATACAACAACAGGATTGTCAGAAACCAACAAGCAATATTACAGACATTTAGCTTACATAAATAATAAAGAAGAGTAATTCAAGTTGAAACAACTCCAAATGTATTGTACAAGTTTTTAACCTTTAAATTATTACAATTTTGCTTATCCTATAATAAGTCTTTGTATGTCTGGTTTATCTATAATACTTATTTTTGATAAATTTGTATTTTGGAAAAAAAATTCTATAAATGGTGTCCATTTTTTGACAAAGTCGGTAGATCGTCTTTGCGAAGTGGCGTAGTCTAAATCAGCTGTAATTTTGTCAAAAACAAAAAAATCCCAAGACTTGTGTAGCCATTCTGAAGTTGTGGGGACGCCAGTTGATTTCCACTTAGTTGCTAATAACGTCTTAGCAGCTGAGGCCAGAGTTGCAATTAAGTCTTGTTCTTGTCTGGGAGGCTTGGAATGTGTTTCATCCCATAGGTTAAACAAAATAATACTAGGAGAATGTGGTATATTATTTTTTGTTATTAAGTTTATTTGTTTAATTATTTTTAACCAGAATTCTGCTACAATTGGGCAAGACCACCAAGAGTGGAAATAATCACCTCTAAGGCCACAGCCTTTCCAGCAAGTAGGGGACATAGTTGAAGATGAGTGGGATAATTGCACTGGGGTCTTATACCATCTTGTTACTAATTTTAAAGTTAATAATTTAATATTTAAGCATGGAGTTGTAATTAACGAAGAGCTCCATAGGCCAGAGCTAATTTGAAGACTGAATTGCAGTACAATTGTTTAAACCCAATGAGAGATTCTCTCTCTCTCTGTCTTCTGTTCCTGCTATGATCCCTGCCGATCTGTGTCTGTCTATCTGAGATGCTGTGATGCCATGCGGCCTGGGAGAGAACAAAGGACTGCTTTGTGAGCACATGGCTGCATGCTTGTACAAAGATGGGACCTAATTGGACTTTGTACTGGGACTTCTTGACTATGGATCATCCTGGTAACTATGCAGATCTCTAATGTTTAGTTAGGGCTAAGGGCAGGGCCGGCTCACCCACTAGGCGAACTAGGCATTTGCCTAGAGCGCGAGCCGGCCTGAGGGGCACCAAACAGGACCCGCCCCCCCACCAAAGCTCCCCAGCACCCGCCAAAAGCCTAGTGATGAAACCCTGCTTTCCGCCTCAGGCACACCTCAGCGCCCCTCTGGCCCCGCCAAAAGCCCCACCGTGCTGCTCAGACGAAGGCCGGCTGCTTCGTTGGCCTGCCTCGCGCTGCCCCTCAGTGAAGAAGCCCTGCTTTACACCTTCCCAGCGGCCCGCCTCCCGTGCGCCTCAGCGCCCCTCTGGCCCTGCCCCTGTAAAAAGCTCACATGCCGGCGGGCCGCCCAGAAGAAGCCCTGCTCTTTGCCTTCCTGGCGGCTGCCTCACGCACCGCCTCAGTGCCCGGCTGGCCCCGGCCCTGCCAAAAGCCCCTGCGTGCCCCCTGCTGCCCTGTGCCAGCACCATGGGTGCCCGTCGCCGACTCCACGCAACATTTGTCACCAAAGGACTGGGGGGTAGAGGGGCTGGCATTTAAATACACACACACGCACACACACACTAAAAAACCCTGCTCTCAAGTTGACTGTGCCGCACGATGTCCTGCCCCACCAGGCACTTCACTCCCTGGCTCCTCTCTCCCTCCCTGGCTCGCAAGCACATAGCTGGACCCGCCCGCCGGAAGAGGATCTCCCCCCAGAGCTTGTGAGATGGGAAAGGGTCTCCCTCCTCTCGCCTCCCCTTCACTCTTCACTCCCAGACTGAGGGAAGGAGGAGGCGGCAACTGGCCGGCCAGGGGGCGGGGGGAGAAACCAAAGACCTCTTCGAGGAAGCCTTCTGCATGCGCCTCGCTTCCTCTCATCCCTCCTCTCGCCTCCCCTTCACTCTTCACTCCCAGACTGAGGGAAGGAGGAGGCGGCAACTGGCCGGCCAGCGGGCGGGGGAAGAAACCAAAGACCTCTTCGAGGAACCCTTCTGCCTCCCCCTCTCTTCCTCTCCTCCTCCTCATCCCCACCCCCCGCCCCCTC
>NW_015175480.1:52206-52361 GCF_001447785.1 Gekko japonicus
CAGACAGACAGACAAACTCTGGACAACAACTCCCGAAAGGTTTTTTCCCCCTGTGTCTGCCTCTTTCACCTCCCGCATCCAGTTTCAAGCAGCCATGGTTGGTTAGGTGCCCGCATCATGGGGGGGACGACCAAAAATTTGGGATTAATATCACC
>NW_015175480.1:53990-54259 GCF_001447785.1 Gekko japonicus
ATTGCCCTTCTTTGGGATTGGAATGTATACTGATCTTTTCCAATCCTGTGGCCACTGTTGCGTTTTCCAAATTTGCTGGCAAATGGAGTGCAGAACTTTAACAGCATCCTCTTCTAAGACTTTGAATAGCTCAGCTGGGATACCATCACCTCCACTAGCTTTGTTGTTAGTAATGCTTTCTAAGGCCCATTTAACTTCACATTCCAGGATGTCTGGCTCGAGGTCAGTGATTATACCGTCGTGGTTGTCAAGGACATCGCGGTCTTTCT
>NW_015175480.1:54280-67138 GCF_001447785.1 Gekko japonicus
TTTTCCTAATCTCTTCTGCTTCTGTTAGGTCCCTACCGTTTTTGTCCTTTATCATGGCCAGCTTTGCATGGAACGCTCCCTTGATTTCTCCAATTTTCTTGAAGAGATCTCTAGTCCTTCCCATTCTATTGTTTTCTTCTATTACTTTGCACTGTTCATTCAGGAAGGCCTCCTTATCTCTCCTTGCTGTTCTCTGGAAATCTGCGTTCAGTTGGGTAAATCTTTCCTTTTCGCCTTTGCCTTTCGCTTTCCTTCTTTCCTCTGCTATTTGTAAAGCCTCATCAGAAAGCCACTTTGCTTTCTTACATTTCTTTTTCTTTGGGATGGTGGTGATTGCTGCCTCCTGTACGATGTCACGAACCTCTGTCCATAGTTCTTCAGGCACTCCATGTTTTACCCCTATTGTGCACTGGAGTGTGAGTCCCAGTAAAAGAAATTACTATGAAAACCAGCTTCCTAAAATGCATTTATGTTTGAAAATTGGGGAGCGCATGGGTGGGGGGGCCCAGAAGGTAGCCTCGCCTAGTGTGTAAAAAAACCTGGGGCCGGCCCTGGCCAAGGGCCATAAGTTTTCTTGTTTTCAGTACTCCCTGTAGTCTGTGTTAAGTTCTGTGCTAAATAAACTTTATTCTGGTTTATACTTAGTGTCTGTTTTGATGGGTAACTGACTCCAAGCTAAGTCCTGTTGTCTGAACCGCTCACCAATTGGGCTACCTTGCTAAGATTAACTGTACAGCTCTAGACAGAGTTGTGGAAGTGTAAAATCCACATGCCAACTGAGATTCTGGATCTCTAATCTCAGGCTGGTGAGGGATTAATCTAGAGATCCTGGTGGCTGTGGCTGTAAATCCAGAGAGGCTATCTCTCCTGGGTTCTTGTGTAATGTATGGTTCCTGTGTAGAATTCTTTCCCTTCCATTCCTGGATTGGCCTGGGGAGGAGAGAATCTACACAGTCATATTTCACTAAAAGAAACAAAGTAGACTGCAAGAGTTCCCCCCTCCAAGTGCTGCTTTGTTTTCTAAGGCTCAGTGTAGGGCAATGGTTGGAGGCCAGGTCTACCAATATAGTGGACTGGGGTGGGTAGACTTGTTCTCTGGAGGCCAGGTCTACCAATATAGTGGACTGGGGTGGGTAGACTTGTTCTCTGGAGGCCAGGTCTACCAATATAGTGGACTGGGGTGGGTAGACTTGTTCTCTGGAGGCCAGGTCTACCAATATAGTGGAAAGGGGTTGGTGAAATTTGACTTGATTCTGTTTTCTGTTATAATGTTTAAATTATTCTTAAAATATAGTTTAAAATAATTTAAAAAAATTAGGCTGAGATTTTTACAAGGTTATGGAAAAAAATCTTCTAAAAACTAATCTACATGACAGTCAAATGTAGACTCGCTCACAACTTTAATGCTGCTAGCTTTTTTCACTCACAAGGTAGAATTTCTACTCACAACACTTGAGCTTAGAGGGACCATTGATCCCAATCCCACTTCCTCCAAGTATCTTAGGAAAGCACATGAAAGAAATCTTCCTATTTGATCCACATAACACTGGTATGGGGTGTGATTTGTCCCAGGGCATCTAGTCAGCTTCAGGGACAATCCAAGCATGACTTGCATCACATTTGATTTGTAGCATGAAATATGTATACTTAATTGAAATCAATAGTGGACCAGTTTCCAAATCAGTCAATTTAGGTTCCAGGAGTCAGGTAGCTTTTAAAATTCTCACCATTGATTTTTATGTCATCTTTTCCCTGTGTATTCTTGCAAAGTGCCTAAACATTAATCAATGTAATTCTATGTCTGCCACATTTTCTAAGAGGAGAACATTATGTATGAGGTCATTATTGCACTAAAAGGGGGAAAATGGAAACGGACAGGTTAGAGGTGGAAGCAGCTGCCCCTGTGTGCCTGTCACTTGGTGCAGTTATGTAATTTCAGCCTCTGAACTTAATGGTCCTATTGCCCTTCCCTTAGATGGTAATACATACTTTAAATGCAAAGTTACAGCCTGCTTGGAGGGACCTCTGTGGTTAGCTGGGGCCCTAAACTTAGGGTCTCTTGATAGTACTGATGGCACCTGTAGCTACAGGGTTAAAATTCTTCAAAACTGACAGAACCATGAAAATACACAAGTTTCCCTTGTATTCTCTATCCTCTGCACCGTCTTACATTTGCTTGTACAGGGGCAACCTACCTAAATCAGTATGAATGGACTCAATATGGGAGCCCACCAGTAAGATGAGATTCAGTATGGAGTCCTGCCTGCACAAGTGGTGATATGGCTTGTTGAGTGGTGGCACCTAGCCTTTGGGAAACCTTCCCCCTGGAAGTTCGCCTGGTGCCCGCCTTCGGGTGCTTCCACACACTCTAAATAAGACACTTTCAGTCTATGTCCAATGCATGTTGCAACTGGATTCTACTGTGTGAAATGGCGAAAGCTATTTTCAAATGGTTGCTGAAGTGGACTGAAACTGCATTATTTAGCATGTGTGAAACCAGCCTGTCTTTTAGGCACTAGGCCTAAGCATTTCTTTTTAGGCTACTCAGTGATTGTTCTGTGTTGTGTCTATGACCCTGGCTTGTTTCTAATAGCTTGGTTTGCATAGTGATAATGTACGTAGTGAAAAGGTGTGCATGCACATGAAAGCTCATACCTTGATTAAACCTTTGTTTGTCTTAAAGGTGGCACTGGACTCTACATTTATGTAGTGTTTTTTTTTTTAATGATCTATGGTATTTTTTTGTGTGCCAGCTAAAGCAGGTCTCTGGGAAAGCAAAATATACATTCAGCAGATGAATAAATGTATACATTCCCTAAATAACTATTATCTAAATAAAGTTCTGTAACGGGGGAGGGAGGAGGAACCACGTTAAATTGTTTGAACCTCTATATTTTCTCATTATTTTTGCTGTCCTGGAGGGTAGGTGGTAGAAGGGACATATACCACTGACTCATGTGGGTGAGGGGAAAAAACAGGCTTAAAACAGCACTCTGGGTTTATGCTTGCTGATTCATAACTTCCTACATGCATTAAGAAGTCAATCCTGCCATTTCAAAGAGACACCGGCTAAAGGAGATCGGGGGAGAGGGAGGGAGAATGCAGATTCAGAGCCCTGGCAGTGCTTGACTCTACCTCACCACAAAATGTTCCCAGGAGATATTTTTAGAGGAAAGAAATTTTAGAGGAAATAAAGCTTTAAAGAACAGTCTAAAGAATAGCTAAAGTTCAAACTGGCTTCAGGTGAGCCAAATTGTGAAAATGTGAGCAATTTAGTAGCAGGAAGCTAATCAAACTCAGCACATGATGGTTTTGCAAAAGTTGTTTTTCGGTCTTTTTTGTTTTTTGTAGATGAACATAACCAGGAAAAATCCCCTCCAGTTTAGACTTTACCAGCCACACGTGCTGCAAAGTCAAAGCACACTGTACTCACTGTAACAGAGACAAATACAGTGCAAATATACAAGCTGATCTGGCATGCTACATTTTGCAATAGAAAGTGTTTGTGTGTTACACAATCACCTGCAGGTTCTTGACTCGCCTCAAATTCAGATGTCAGAGCCAAGCAATCCTCCCATTTGAGCACAATGCAGGCCAGGAAATAGGAAAACCCAGCCTCCTACGTTTGTCTTGTTGCAGTCCAATTCAAAATTTAGTTTCCACAAAACGGAGCTAAGGAGTGGATTGGGGTGGCCGTGTTATTGGACTGGATCCAGGGCCATAACCAAATGCAGTGAGAGGCACAATGGCCATAGAACTGAAGTTACCACTTAAACACTCGAGACACACCTCTTGGTCCATCTTTAAAATGCAACTGCAGGTTCATGCAACCTCAGTTTACTTCTGAGCTGTACAGGAAACAGAGGAGGAATTTCACCCTTTGGTTTCCACTGTTCAAAGTGGATCTTTGTCTTGTCTATTTGAGCCCTCAGCCCTGTGTGTAGACATGAAGATTCTGGGGATAGTGGATGAATGGAGAAAGGACCAGCACCACATCTGCTGGCCCCGCTGCTGACCTCCAGATGTTCATCAGGTCTTCTCCAAAGAGCCCCTTCCATGCATACTGCTTGTGGACATCTGTGCAGATGATCTAATCGATGCAAAGGGCATGTCAGTAGAAGCAGTAGGTATGATTTCAACTTTTGTCTCCACAGGTCCATCCATGGAAATTGATCACCTGCATAACGATCTTGTGACCCTCCTCCTTAGCTTTTGACTGAAGCAACCTCTTCTACAAGTTGCTGGATCAACTTGCTCACTTGGGTAACTCTCAGTCCACCACAGCAAGGCTAAAAGTGTGGGGTGAATGAGTTATTTCATTCAAGAAAAATTGGGAATGGCACCCTGGCACCACTGTCCTGAATCAGTTGGATTCTTCTGTGCTTAAATTTTAAAAAGGTGTCACCAAGTTTGCCTCCACATTTTGGAGGCAACATATGAACAAGATACTTGATTGCTTTGACTCAGAAGTAATGAACATTCATAAGAGACAATTCAAAGTGAATCGAAAGAAAATGTATGTTTGTCATTACCTGGCATTTACATGGCTAAATATAGATGAAAAGCACATCAAATGCTAAATGACAGGATTTGCTAGTCATAATTACAGGAGAAAGAGGAACGACCTTAAACAATCCAGTTCTATCTCTTGAGGAAATGCTTATTTCCTTTCTGAAAATCAGCATGACTTTTCCTTCTCCCCATGATGAAACTGAAAAAGAAATGTCTTGATTCTTCTAGTGGAGCAATTCATTTTTATAATGGCTTCAGAGCCTAGCCAAAAACCCATTAAGTTAATGGGAACTTACAGACTCATAGCAATCATTATTTTTCTTGTAGCAATAAGAAAACATATTAGAGAGAGAGAGAGAGAGGTGTATTTTTTAAATTGTCTTCTTCAAGTGTTGGCATTAGGTCTTAAGCTGCTGCCTTATTTCAAGATATGAGAACATCAGTCCCTGGAAACCAATTCTTATGTAACACAGACCCACACAATCCGCCCACCATGCTATTGCATTGACTTGGGAAACAGATTGGTTTGGGCACAGCAGAGACATGGAAAACTTGCTAGGTCTCTTTATGTGCTTCCTGACGTGGAGAGCCCCAAATGGGCAGAGCAGGAGAGAAAAGGAACCCTTTTGTTTTCAAGTTGGCAGCCTGATTTTGACTTTGGGTGAGACTTGTGCAGTGTCAGTTCACTGAGCAAGATGAACAATTATGCCTGCTTTCTGTTAACTGTAAGGGAGTGTTTCAAGTGGCAGACAAGGAACTGGGGGACCCAGGTTCAACTCCCCACTCTCTCGTGGAAGCTTGCTGGGTGACCTTGAACCAGTTGCTCTGTCACAGCCAATCCTATCACACAGTGCTGCTGTGAGGATAAAATGGAGGAGGTGAGGGGGAGGATGTCAAAAAACCAATGTACATGGAAATGTATGGCTAGTGCATATAGTATATATCATGTTTGAAGATGTGCAAACCAATGCTCCTTCTAAGCCACGGAGTCTTGTAAGCAAAAGTTCTACTTTGTGAGCTATTGACATTAAAGTTGTGAGCGAGTGATTTGGCTACTGCGTACATTAGTTTGTTCTGAGCTAATTAGTTTGTCCTTCCTGAGCTAAGACAAACATGTGTGAGCCGGAGTCTAAAATACTGTGAGCTAGCTCACACTAACTCAATTTAGAGGGAACACTGCAAGTGAGCCCTTCAAGGTGTTATTGGGCCATATGATGGTGGAATTTATTGCTGCGTGACTTCTCCCATGGAATGCTGTGCCAGAAGCAAAAGCAGGAGAGTCTCAGTGTTCCCCTTTCCTTCTGTTTCCATGGACACAAGTTTCTAATTCTGGATGGATTTTTTAAAAAACCTACCATCCTTCTTAATTCTGGTCTAGGAGCTTCTTCATTTAATAACTTACACAATATGTACTGAAATAATTTGACATCAGCAGAGAAATAAACAAAAATAGAAGATACAGCATTTCTTCTAGAGATATAACCAAGGGGAAAGGTGATGAATGGAAGTCTTAATGTGATTCTTCTTTTAGAAGTGGACCAGCCTGGATTAGAGCATCAGTACTGTGTAAGAAAAATATCTCTTTAGTCTTTGGACTGGTGCACACATGCACACGCACACACACAGTTCCTCCTCCCTGAGATGGCAGCTAGATACAGAAAAGCATATCCAAACTGCAATATGATGTTCCTGCCTTAGGGAAAAAAACATGTGGTGTGCTCCAAGGCATGGTGAAGTGTTGTGAATGAAATGCTAGGTTGTGTCCCTTTCATTTCACAGCCATTTAACATCACTGTTCATAACTATTTCCTCTATATTCTGTGGCTGGACTGAGGTTCAGTTCATGCATCTGATAAAGTGGGCCATGGAAGTTTATGTTACAAGAAATCTGTTTGTTCTTAATGTGTCACAAATCTCCTACTGGACTTTGCTATCACAGACTAACCTAGCTAGCTTTCTGTGATGGTTTTGTTATGTGTACATTTGGAAGATTTATGAAAAAGGGATACATCTGGAATGCATGTATGAAGCCGGTGCTAATCACTGCATAGACACAGGTGAACAATGTCTGGTAATATGAACTCTGTAGTATTTCCATCCTCTCTTTGGCTAGTTGACTGCTGCATACTATCTTATTTGTTGGAGCACCAGAGTTGTGGGATTTTCTTCTCCAATATATTAACTAGTAAATCTTTGGAGATACAGACTTGGGAAATACATGCAGGGTACTTTCCATATGAGCTGCTTATTATGTCAGCTGCACAAATAACTAATTTCTGCTACCATATGGTTCCCGCCCCCCGACGATCTGGGCCACGCCCCCAACGTGCCACGGCGGAAATCGGGCCTCCAAAGCGGGGGGAAATCCGCCCCCCGGGGGGATTTGGCAGCCCTATATCTAACATAGTTTTCATCTCCCCCATTTTATCCTCAGTACAACCATATGAGGTCAGTTAGGCTGAGCAAGCTTTGATAGTACAGTGGGGATTTGAACCTGGATCTCTCAGATCCTAGACTTTCTAACCACTACACCTCACTGCCTTCCCACCCATTGTGAAGAAGAGTGCCATGTAACTCATAATATTTCAAACTGCCCCGTACATGTTGCCTGGCCCTCTTCAAGTTTCCACTCACCATCCCTTTGTTGAACTACTAGAACAAAAATCAAAGTACCAATTTTTTATGTGTTCAGATGACCACAACTAACACCTTCAGCTACCAGATCTATTTATTTTTCTATAGGCTAAATCTTCACATAAATTAATTTGGTTGGGTTTCTGTTTTGTTTTGAAACTAAAGAAGTGATCACACAGTACCCAGCTATCTGATGCAAGGGGCAGTCAGTCTACTGTTTGATTGGGTTGAGTGGCCAATCAGTCCAAAATTTCTGTTCAGAGGAAGAAAATGATCCCCCTTGCCACAGCAAAAAGAATTAGGAGCATTATGGGCATGTTAGAACTCTGACCTTGGACAGAATGAAAATTTCCACTCTCCAAACCACAATTTTGAACGTACAGGCACTATAGCTTGATGTATTTTGCCAGAGACCAGCCTGCAATAGTTTGCTGCAATCATGCCTGATAAGGAAGATACAGAAAAGTATCCGCAGATACAACACCAGGGTTCTGCTCTGGGCCTTTTATGTGCAGGCAACACAAGCATTCCAGGCAGCAGAGACCTCCTACAAAAGCCATAAATACAATTCACAAAGGAGAGTGTTTTCTATTAAAGGTGTCCATGCCTCGCAGAAGCCATGCTTAGATAACCCCCAGCACTCCTGTCCTTAAAACCTATTTCAAGCAAATTGTGAAAAGGCTGAGGGTTGACTCTTCCCTGTCCCTCCCTGTTTAAAGAAGTTTTCTTTTGAGAACTTAAAACAAAGGGCCTATTGCCACAACAATCTATTCCATGCAGTGCAGTTGAAGGGAAAATCTTAGTCATACTTTCATTGAAATTAGGGGTGGAATGAATCACATTTATCTCCTGGCATGGACACAGAGTGGCTTGAAGCACTGTTTCTGCAAATCATCCTAAACCATCAAAAACTTCTTAATTCATGGAGCTGAGCAGGCACCTTCCCAGGCACGGTTATGTACTCCTATGACATCCAAAGCTTCCTTAAACAGTCCTAAAACACACCTAAACAGTGCAGTCCTTAGCCGTTACACCCATCTAAATCCATGGAAATCAATGGAAGTAGGATCTTGTAATGCTGTTTAGGATTAAACTGACAGTTAAATGTATCCGCACAGGATGCTTATTCATTCAGCGATCTCCTATAAAAGCCATAAATGCCATTCACAAAGAGCAGTGTTTCCATTAAAGGATTCCAGACATGAAAGGATTTCCAGACATTCCAACAGAGAGCAGTGCAGAGGGAGTGGAGTCCAGGTGCCACCTCTGTTTCTGACCTATGCATGCTCATCGGAACACATGCATGTGGCCAGTCACACAAAATTGCAAGCATGTAGGGCCCACATTGCACACTGCTGTAGATTTTGAAAACACAGCTCCTGACAGTGCCACACACCCCTAATGTAGCCAATCCTCCAAGAGCTTACAGAGCTCTTCTTACAGAGCTCTTGAAGGATTGGCTACATTAGGGGTGTGTCGTCTAATATGCAGAGGAGTCCCTGCTACAAAAAGAGCCCTGCATAATGTTCCAATGGATTTGTGTAGGTTGTACTTGATTGTTTTCTTCATTTATACCCTGTCGTTATCCTAAATGGGGTCTCAAGGTGGCTTACATCATTCTCCTTCCCCCCATTTTATCCTCACAGCCCTGTGTTGTAGATAATTAGGCTGAATGTTTGCCACAATTCAGGCCTGGAGCTACAGTGAGGCCTCCTGCCCCCCCCCCCGACTTCCTCCCAGGGCCCCACAACTTTGGGGGGAAAGGCAGGGGGGAGGCTGCGCGCACCTTCACTCCAAGCCGTGAATTTGTGGCTTGGACTGCAGGTGTGTGGGCCCTGCTTCTCCCCCAAAGCATTTAAGGGGTCCCTTTAAGTGCTTCAAGGGAGAAGTGGGGGGAGGCCCTGTTCGGCTAGCTTTGCCCCACTCTCCAGACGAGCGGGCATTCTGCATTCCTCCTCAGAATTCCCAGCCTCCGGTGGTGGCGGGCTTCTTCAGCTCTCCGCCTCTGGCAGCAGGGCAGGCCTCTTTCCCCGCAGTGTCCAGACGGCACATGTGCTCCTGGTCCCAACCTGCTCCGCTCGCCTCCCTGCATTGCCTTTGCTCCTGCCCTCCTCTTCCCTCCCAGCAAAGCCACCCCCCCCCAGTCACCTCTGTCTTGTCCTCTCCTTCTCATTCAGCTCCTGCAGCCCGCTGGCCCCCTTCGACCTTCTCTACACCAATGGTGTGTGGACATACTTTACCCAAGACTGGCTGCAGGCTGCTGAGCTGCTGCAATGCTCTTTGCACAGTTGCATGTGCCTCCAAAATGCACACTGTCAATGCCAGCATGGATGCCAGGCTGTCACCAGCTGGGCAGCTCAGCCACTGCTAAGCCAGCCTTCAGAGGATGGCTTCTTCGACCAGGTGCTGCAATGGGCCGAGTGCCTGGAGGAGTACTTGTGAGAGCTGCCTGGATGGGCCCCGCTTCTCCCTCAAAGCATTTAAAGTGGGGGGGGGGGTTCCCGCACACCTACACTCCAAGCCTTGAATTGCCAGGTCCCCCAGGTACCATAGAGTTTTTAGGCTGATTGCTAGAGCGTTGCCCGGCAACATGCCCAGCGTGATGACGTCACTCCCGGGCGATGTCATCGTGCCGGGCACGTCGGCCCAATCTGGCCACTTTGGGGGTGGGGGCCCTTTTGGCAGGAAAATCCCCCCCCAGGGGATTTGGCAACCCTAGTCCAGCATCATGTGTGTGGGAGTAGGAGGGCACTGTATCTATAGGAGAGACCTGCAGAGACTTGTCTCTCCACGGAAGGCCATGTAGAGAGAGTGATTGTGGCAGGCCCATAGCCAGGATTTTTTAAATAGGGGGGCCTTTTAAAAAAATCGGGGGGCACTGAAATTCGCAGCCCTCGCTTCTCCCCTAAAGCATTTAAATGCTTCAGAGAAGCGGGGGGCCACACATTTGCATTCCAAGATGCAAATTCAAGGCTTGGCGTGTAGGTGTGTGGAACCCCCCACCCCACTTTAAATGCTTTGGGGGAGAAGCAGGGCCCATCCAGGCAGCTCCCCCAAGCACTCCTCCAGGCACTTGGCCCATTGCAGCACCTGGTCGAAGAAGCCGGTCTCCCAAGGCTGGCTGAGCAGCAGCTGAGCAAGAGAACGCCCAACTGGGTCCAGGACTCCCCCGGTATTAAGACGGTAAGACCTGGCAACCCTATGCTGGACAAGCTGGCCGTTTGTGATAGGGAAAGTACTCTTTAGATTAGGCTTCTTTCTCTTCCTTTGACTGCAATCTGAATGTGGATCTACTTGAATAAATGTAAGTTTAAGCTTTTTTTGCAATGTACTTCTTGGGAGATTTATCAACTGCACTCAGTATCACACTTCTGTGACTAGGCAAAACTCTGCTATATTAACCAAATATCTCAATAGAGACATCCTCAGTGTTGGGGGTGGGGGTGGGGAGCTGAGCCCTTCAGTGGCTTGTTGATGAGTCTTCTGGGCCCTGGGATGGTCATGAAAAGGTTGGGAGCTTAGCATCTCAGCTGTCTGGCATAGGGCAAGCCACAGTGTAAGCCTCTACCATGGCAACCAGGCTCTTTACCTGCTGATATGTCTTACAGCTGATTGGCAGGGTGGAAGCAGGCCAGGCAGATGCACAGGAAGCAGAATTATGTATGGAATAGAGGAGGGTATACTGGAGGGAAGAGCTCCCCCGTGAAGCCTAATATCTGGCCATGCCTAATATCTTGCTAACAGATTGGTAAATAGATGCCCTAGTAATCCATTTGCCTACAGCCACAAAAAGGATCTTACCATTTTAGCATTGTCCCAAAGTGAGAACTGTTCCCACATTTGCATTCTCCACAAATACACCTGACTGTTCCAATAACGTAATTCACAATGCAGTCTTAAACAATGGATTTAGAAAGGTGTAACTCTGCTTGGAATTGCTCTCAAAAAAAATCAGTCTGTCTGGAAATGTATCCGTTGATGAACCACAAACTGCTTGAAAATTCATGAAAAGTTTGTGCCTATTGACCTGCCATGGACTTCAGTTCGTGAACCATGAATCAGCCAAAATTCTTCATGAACTTTAGTTCATGAACTGGTTTGTGTCCATCCCTAGATGCCACTGCCTAGCTTGTGGGTGTTCTTTACACCTACACCTTTACACCTACACCTACACAAGCAGCTCATAAAATTTAGGAGTAAGAGGCGGTGAAAGGAAAGCTGTATTCCTTGCATTGAAGTTACTCCAGTGTGGATTTAAGTTTGAATAGGAATTTTGTTGTTCAGTCGCACAGTCGAGTCCGACTCTTCGCGACCCCATGGACAAGATCTTGCCAGGCCATTAATATGTGCCTAGTGCACATTTATACCCTGCTTTCCTCCCCAAATTTATTTTTATTTATATATTTTGTTTGGTTTATGTTGTGTATGAAACGAAATGTATTGAGCTTGAGCCTGACAAGTCATTGTAAACCAACCTATCAGAACAAAGGAAGTTCTGGAGGGAAGCAAAGTGATTGGTCTCAGGGGTCTTGTTGTAGAAAAAGAGCTGCCGGAGCTCATTAGCATAACTCATTAGCATAACTTATTTGCATATGCCACGCCCCCTGACATCACCGGAAGTGACAGAAGGCCACACCCCCTGACATCACCGGAAGTGTGTCAGAAGGCCCGGCTACTTACCCTCCTGCTTCATCCTCATTCCCAAACGGAATGAGGATCGAAGCAGAGGGCGGGGTAAAGAAGGGGCGGGGCTTCACCACGTGACCGCCCCGCCCCCTAGAGGTTCTCTTCCGGAGCTCCGTACCTGAGAGCTCCCCCCCGACTAGAGCCCTGATTGGTCTATATGTACAGTTTCTGATTGGACATTATCTGACATGTGGGTGTGGCTTGCCAAGCCTGAACTGTTTAAAAAGGAGCCTGTTGTTCCATTGTTTGTCTCGTTCTGGTTCTCCTGACTTTGTGTTCAATAAAGCTGTTGTCACTGTTCACCTGCTGCCTCGAGTCTCGTATTTAACAGTTTATAGTCCACTTTTCTCACTGAGGCTCACAGCAGATATAACACAGTGCAGACAGACAGCATAAGATCCAAAGCAGCTTACATTGTTCTCCTCCATTCCATTTTATCCTCACAGCAACCCTGTGAGGTGGGTTAGACTGAGAATCTGTAACTGGCTGATCCTGACACTCTAACCACTGCACCACACTGACTCTCTTTTGCCTCTCCCCCCTTAAGTCACCTTTCTTGTCCAGATAATAACGGGATCCTTGTTTTTATTCTTCACCCACTTGGGTAGCAAATCCATTCATACCTTGCTCTTGTGAGTTGTTGCCGACACTCAAGTATATAGCAGTTGGTTCCAAAAGTCTACAGACACAAATTCATCTCCATTACTACACTTCTTCATTAAAAAAAAATAATTACAAAATGGCAAGCAGATTCATGGTAGTTAGGTGGGCTGCTCAAGCAGCCTTTTGCTTCACATAATCTTATGAGGAACTCTCACTGCCTTAGATGGAGAGAACAGAGGCAATTTCTTTTCTGACACCTTGGAATAAATTTAGATTCCAGGATTGTAGTTAAAAATAGAATGTAGAAATGCTGGAGAATCTGGTTACTGTGTTACTGTTCTACTAACCAAGGAAACAATAATACATAGGGAGATTATTTTCAAAAGCTCAAGATGCCAGTCGCCGACAGAGGAAAGTAGTAAT
>NW_015175480.1:67162-102103 GCF_001447785.1 Gekko japonicus
GCCCCCTCTTCTTACAGGTGACAAAACCCTTTTCATTCCCCTGGACCTTTTGGCGGCTTTTGATGCCATCAGTCATGTTACCCCTTGGGACTATCATCCAGGATTGGGGCTAGGAGGCAGTGGTTCTGGTCCTACCTCAAAGTTAGGTTTCAGAGTGTGCGTGGGGGGGGGGGGACTGCTTCCTTGCCCTTGGCCTTGGCTTATGGGGTTCCACAAGGTTCCAGTCTGCCCCCATGCTTTTCAACATCTATGTAAAGCCAGTGGGAGAGAACACCCAGATATTTGTGCTATACTGTGATTCCAGCATTTCCCAGGGAGGCTGTGGAAACTGTGAACAGGTCCCTGGAGGCAGTTTTGTAGTGGATGAGGGCTAACGAACTGAAACTTTATCCAGACAGAATGGAGGTGCTGCTGGCAGGAACGGAGATATTGTCTGTTTTGGATGGGGTTGTAGTCCTCCTAAAGGAGCAGGTTTGTAGCTGATGGTGCCTGATGGCACCTGGTATTTTTGGCCACTGTGCGACAGAGTGTTGGATTGGATGGGCCTTTGGCCTGATCCAACATTGGCGTCTCTTATGTTCTTATGTAGGTGTGGGTGGTCCTGGACCCAGGCCTCCTGTTGGATTAAAAAGGTGGCAGCACTGGCCAGGAAAAGAATGCCTTTCAATTCAATAAAAATGTATAAACAGACAAAGACACGGAACAACACAATAAGGGAGAACAACAATTACTGGGGATATGCCAAACAAAATAAAAAATCTTCAGCTAAGGCTGGAAGACAAGGACAGAGGGAAACAGACAAATCTCCCCGGGGAGGGAGTTCCAAAGTTTTGGTGTGGGGACCCAGAAGGCCCCATCTAGCATCAGGCTGGTGCACCCAAAGCAAGTCCTCCAAAAGTGTCTGGAGTGGACAGGTAGGTTCCTATGGGAGAAGTAGTACTTTTA
Organism: Gekko japonicus; assembly: GCF_001447785.1. Taxonomy (NCBI): domain Eukaryota; kingdom Metazoa; phylum Chordata; class Lepidosauria; order Squamata; family Gekkonidae; genus Gekko; species Gekko japonicus. Next base: position 68,108 of record NW_015175480.1, read on the forward strand.
ACTATTGTTGCTATCTGTATTGATAGCAAAAAAGTAGTTTTAGGCTGCAGTCGCACACACTAAATAATCCACTTTCAATCCAATTTCAGTGCACTTTCCAACTGGATTTTACTGTGTGAACTGGCAAAATCCAGTTGGAAAGTGCATTGAAAGTGGACTGCAAGTGGATTATATAGTGTGTGTGATTGCAGCCTTAGACTAGTAAGAGTAAAGATAAACTATAGCCCCGGGCACATGGGCCGGAAAATGCGGGGGGGGGGAGGCGTGGGCAATTGCCCCGGAGGCAAATGGAGGAAAATAACGTGAGGCAGCCCGATCAGAAGTCCTTTCGAGGTCCCGTGGGTAGGCGTCAGGTGCAGATCAGATGGCTAGTCCGCAGTGCAGCAAAGAAGCAGCACAGCGCGTTCAAACCGGCACTCGCGCCGCACTGCTCCTGTGGCAAACGCCGCTTCCTGTTTGTGTGCATGCGCCGTTGGGCGCTTTTCCACATCCTGTGGAGACTTGGGGGGGGGGGAATTTCCTTGGTTGCGATGGAACATCGGCAGCTGCCGGATGCCATGACAGTCTACCGGAAACGCGGTCAGACACCCGCTCTTGCCCCGCGGTTTCCGGAAACTAGTACCTCGTAGGTACTAGTTTTTAACTCCGCACATTCGGCGGGGAGCCACGGGTTCGCCACGGGAGCACTGCGCTTCCCAGATGTTGGGCTGTGATCATGCCCAGAAAATCCATGGGACTCACGTGCCTCTCCCACGGCAACTTTGCCGTGTGACCGGGGCCTATGTAGCCTTCCAGGTGGGTAGCTGTGTTGGCCTGAAACAACTTTGTTCTATGTGGTCTTCCAGTTACAGTTGTTCAAAAACTAAATTCATTGCAGACAGATTCAGGTGGGTAGCCACGTTGGTCTGAAGCAACAGAACAAGATTTGAGTCCAGTGGAAATTTCAAGACTAACAAAGTTTTATTCTGGGTATTAATTAAAGGTATTAAAGGTGTCACTGGAGTCAAATCTGGTTCTAAATTTATTGAAATTAACCAAGTCGGTGTGAAGGCACCAAGACCAAACTGGATTTCTTAAATATGTTGATTTAAAGCATAACTTATTACAGACTTGACTTGAAAGAATTCCGAAGTGTGCCACTTAATTAACAAAAACTCTAAACTTCTCATCCTGTACAAAATCCTTTGACCTATTTGTGACATTTAACAACCAGAGGCAAAAGATGACTGAGTGCTTAACACCGGGTCAAAAGATCTACTAATCCTGTGCTGCCTTCTCAAGGGGTTCTCATCTTGCTCAATATTAATTAAAAGCCACCACAATGAATGAGTAACAAGAAAGATGAGAGAGTCAGGTATCTTTATTTTGTTTGGCATTCCCTAAATGATCCCTCCTTCCTAACCAATATTTTAATGTTTTGTATGTATTTTAACTCTGTTTTTTAACTTTTTAAAAATTGTTTTAATGATGTATGTTTGGGAGGGGGCTTGATTTTAATTGATTTAATATGTACTTTTATTAGGTATGTTTTAAATTGTTAGACGCCTTGGTAGCCCTTGTAAGGGCAGTAAGGCAGGATATAAATTTTATCAATAAATAAAAATTAGCCTCGCTTTCTTGAATCTCATGGAGTTGTGCTGTGCAATAGACAACTGTTACATTATGTTACAGGGGCAAACGTAATATTTTCGAATAAGAGGTTTCCTTAACAGAGGAGGAATACTGCCATTTCAGAAGGTGATTAAGACAGACCCTGTCCTCTTCCCTTCCTCAGAGGCAAGTTTTTCCCTCCATTTTTCTGTTCCCTTCAGGGGCTGAACCACCCTAGGTAATGCGTTTTCTTCTTTATCTAAGAAGTCTGGCTGTCTCACCCTGTCAAAGCTCAGTATTTTGGCTTTTTAGCTCAGCCCAGGAACACAGGGGAAGAATCAGGAGACCTCTTTATCTTAAACCACTGAAAACGTTACTCAAGATGCTTTTAAAATTCAAAAATAACAGATTTTATTTAACAGCAATGAGAAGTCAGGAGTTGAAATCTCTGAATTAAATTTAGTTTTTGCACAGACTTTAGTTCTTATCTACAGGCCAATGAGAGTTTCATAAGCTTTTCCACAGTGTCTTAAAATAGGGTTGCCAAGTGACTTACTGTTAAAAGCGGGGGAGAGTTGGTCCCTGGCTGAGACCTTCACATGCGCGTGCCACGATGATGTTACCTGGAAGTGACATCATCACGTTGGGCACACCGCCGGCGGCGACATGCCCAACGTGATGACGTAACCTCCGTATGACATCATTGCGCTGGGCACATCGGCCCAAACCGGGCATGTTGGGGGTGGGGATCCCCCTGCTGGCCTTTTCTGGTCCAGCAGATTGGGGACCCTTTGAGCGGGGGAACCTCTGCCCTCCCGGGGGACCTGGCAGCCCTATCTTAAAACTTTATATTGGCTGTGGTCACACAAGCAATTTGCTATGATATAATAGCATTGCCTTTGCAGATGTAAAGAGCAGGATCAGAAAACAGCATCTGCCTTCCGTGCCCCAGTTGTCAGCACCCCATGTTGCTCCACTTTGGAAGCAGAGTAATCAAGCACCAGGGAAAGTCTGGTGTTAAGGGATGCCAGCACTTCCACCCCACATTTCCTGACATCTGAACCCCCCTGTTGCAAAGTCTGAACCTCCCCTTCTGTTTCTGCCTCTTTGGTTTGTTGATTAGTTTGTTTTTTGATCAGGTAGCTATGTGCGCATAAGCATACAATCTCCCCGGCATTGTCAATCACCATGGCCAAGTAGTAATTCTGGATTGGGAATCCCCAGGGGAGTTGTTTTCAAGCAACAAATCCCCCCCAACCCCTCTCTCCTGTTTCTGTGTCAGAGTCTGACAGCAACCCATGATTGACACAAGGGTAAATGCACAGACATCAATGGGACTACTCCCCATGTATTCCACAAAAGAAATGCCAAGGGAAGGTGGCTGAGAAGCGCCGGAGTATTTGGCAGAGAGATTGTGGCATTGTCAAAAAGGAGCCAAAGCTTCAGATACATGCTTATGTGCATGCATGAAAGACAAAAAAAAGTGCCACAACCATCTGAATGATCAACCATGGGGCGAGCATGCAGTTAAGTCAGTTCAGGATGGGATGTCTGATCAAAACTTCCTGCAACTATTTATACCACCTCAAACAGAAGCACAGCCAGATCACGCCAAGTATCCAGTGTGACTGCAGCCACGGAGAGACTTTTGTTCCAGAAGTTTCCCAAACACTTCAGCATATATTTTTTTAGTATTTCTCTAACTATTTTGGTTTCCTAGAAGGCTGGTACACCCTTTTCAGTACCCAGTCTCCATTCTTTTGAAACACCAGTTTTTGTCTGACTCTTTAGATCTCTCCATGTAGTTTTTAACCACACCAGACCAGGGATCTCTGTACCCTTCAGAGATACCATCCTGTTCAACTGAGGAGGGAAACTTCTTTCACTAGTAGTTTTATTCCCTTTCCTTGGCCTAAATGGGGGTCTCAGTTTTACTTCCCAAACCTCCTAGCCAACGTTCCCCCAGTTCTTCTGACTTTGTTGCACTGCTCTCAGCTAAGGCTGAAATTAGATTCTCTCAGTCCAGGTAGAATTCAGATTTTCTCCAATAAAGACTCAAATTGGAATAAATCTCCTCAGCATCCAGCTCTCTCAAGACTCTGTCTGCTCAGCTGATGCTAACCAATCAAATTGCTCAGAGCAGCCTGTCACCCAAGGTTCTCTGGCTCTTTGAAGAATTAACCCTCCACTTACCTTTGGTTGGTGGTACATCACTTCTGTGGAGCTGCGGTGGCTCAAGTGGTTAAGACGCTGAACTGCAGGCTGTGGTAGTCAGTAGTTCAGCAGTTCAAGACCCGGGTGCTGCAAGACGGGGTGAGCTCCTGTCTCTAGTTCCAGCTCCTGCCAACCTAGCAGTTCGAAAGCAAGAAATTGCCAGTAGATAAATAGGTACCACTTCGGTGGGAAGGTAACAGCGTTCCGTGCGCCTTGGGGTTTAGTCATGCCGGCCACATGACCACGGAAACGTCTTCGGACAGCGCTGGCTCTTCGGCTTTGAAACGGAGATGAGCACCGCAACCCTAGAGTCGGATTCAACTGGCTTTCGAGCAAGGGAACCTTTACCTTTACCTTTACATCACTTCTGAGCTTCTTAAATAGTGCAGTCCACCACAGTGATATATGGAGAAGATGGTCAAAAAATGTCTTTCAAAGTGCCAGGATAAAAAAAGGAAGTTTGTCTGCAGCTAAATTATAGGAAAAGAAAGGGCATGAAGAATCTGACATTCACACAAAAGGGGAAATCCAGTAGGTCCTTCCATTAGCGGGCCAGTGAGAAGTAATTAAAAAGAACTCTTTAGTGTGCCCCCCCCACTCAAGACTGATGGTCTGCTGTCATTTCCTTGGCTTGGGTCTTTCAGAGTGAAGGCTGTTTGCATTCAGTCAACACTTCAATTTTATAGGCCTGTGGAGCCAAGATTGCTAGACTTTTGAACCCTGTGCTCCCTTCTGTCTGGCTACACCTTCATCTTCTGGAGCCAAAATCTTTTTAACAACTACACAATAAGAGGTAATTAGGATGGAGACTGTTAATCCTCGCCTTTAGGCCTTTAGGCTATGTATTTAGCAAAATCAGCTTTGGTGAAGGTTGAATTGCTGTTATCAAAGCCTAGGGTTACTATGTTAAAGGATGAACTACGGGGTCAAGGAAATGTTAACTGAATAAAGGAAGACCTAGCCAGATAAAGTTCATATTAAAATGGCTCCACTGAGACATTGATTGAGGTTTCCTTTGAAAATGAATCAAACAGACTAGAGGAAAGTTGAACCATTCTTTCAAAAACAAAAGGACTTAATACCAGACTTGAGATTTCAGATGGCTTTTGACCCATTTATGTAACCTTTGGTTAGGCTATGTCAAATGTTGGGATCTCAGTTAAAGCAGTATCTCTTGCTGATGAGCTCTTATCACTTTTAATATCAAGAATTTTATACCAAGTAATTTCCCAGGAAGTATTGCTACACATTTTTAATTTTGATGGGTTTTTTGATATTTCAGGAACTCAGTCACAGTAAGCATTATTATGGACAGAATACCATACATTCATTTCTATCTTTGTATTTCAAAAGTACATTTGAAGGGGGGAAATCTATGCATATGGTAATGAGGTACAGCAAGAGAGTGCCCATAAGTACCAAAGACTTGTGCTGCAACTTCTCTCCGTTCTACTTCTCTCCCTCTCCTGTGCTCCAGCTTGCTTATTCTGGCTTCCCTCTCCCTCCACTGCTCACTTATCTTGCTTCCTTCCCTTGCTGTCTCCACCAGTTGGCTCCTGGCAACTCTTCGCAGTATTTTGGACTGCTACAGAAACCCCTAATGCCACCCACATTATGATTTTTGTGAAGGTGATATCTGTGCATGCACAGAAGTTGCTTGCACATCTGTGTGGCCATTTTGACTTCCAAAAATAGATTTTTTTTTCAAATTAAGTTTATCCTGCAAATTTTGGAATTGCTTGGGCTTTGTAGACCCCTAAATGCCAGTGTGAGACAGCCAGTGTTATGCATTGGTCAAAATGTCAGATTAGGACCAGGGACACCCAGGTTCAAATCCCCACTCTTCCATGGAAGCTTGCTGGGTGACCTGAGGCTAGTCACACAAACTCAGCCTAATGTGATTCATAGGGTTGTGGTAAGAATAAAATGGAGCAGAAGAGAATGATGTAAGCTGCTTTGGGTCCCCATTGGGGAGAAAGGTGAGGTATTAATAAAGCAAATAAATAAATGGTGGCAGTGGCTGACCCTATTGCGCAGATCTGCCTATTTGCACAGAGACCAGTCCTTAGTTATTGGCTATGGTGATGTCCAACTCCATTTTGAAAATGTTGCCCATGATTATTCTGAGGCCATAAGCTATTATGTGAGGTCATAAGCTATGATGTGCTATCATTTAACCTCAGTGGTGGGGAGAGTGCTTAAAAGCTTCCCCGTCATTCCTTTTTGAATCACCTGGTCCCTCAGGTTGGGTTGCTAATGTCCCGTGGTGGCTGGCAGTCTCCCAGAATTATAACTGGTCTCCAGCCAACAGATATCAGTTCCTGTGGATAAAATGGCTGTTTTGGAAGTTGGTCTCTATTGCCTGCTGAAGTCCCCTCCCCAAGCTCCACCCCAAAATCTGCAGGAATTTCCCAAACCAAAGCTGGAAACCCCACTCCCAGTTGCTATTAGCAATTGAAAAATGTACTGGAGATCTGTTCATAGATCTTTGTAATTTTATTGATTTTGACTCTTTTTGATCAAAGATGTACAGAATAGGGATGGGCATGAACCTAAAAATGGTGGTTCGATTCAGGGCAACCCACAAACTGAACCTGAACCGAACTGAGTGGGCCCCACACAAACCAAACCAGTCCAGCAAGTTCAGTTCCCCTTTCTCACTGGCTGCAGCTTGCCAGGGCTGGGAGAAAGGGGTGGTCACCCAGGAAAGGGGCCGCGGCCAGGAGAAAGGGGATGGGGATCACCCCTCAAAGCAGTGGGGAGCAAAATCAAATGGTTAAATGGCTGCCAGCCATTTAAACCAACAGCTGAATGGAGAACCCCACACTGCTCAGCTGGCAGCCATTTAACCTTTTGGTTTTGCTTCCTGCCACTTTGAGGGGGGAAGCAAAACCAAAGGGTTAAATGCCTGGCCCTAAACAGCAGAACTGAACCAGCCAAAAAGTCTGGTATATGTTCAGGGAATTAGCCTTCCCCGAACAGCAGTTCCAGAGCTCCGAACCAGCCAAAGTTTGGCCTGAATTTTGGCTCATGAGCTGGTTTATGCCCATCCTTAGTATAGAACTGTATGCTCTACAAACTGTTTAGGGTTTCAGTCTGCAAAAATTGACTTTCCTGAGGCAATGAAGGCATAGGCTATGGACTTGCAAAAAAAACCCATGCAGCAGCATCTTAAAAATCAACATGTAGTTTAGCAAATATAACAGTTAGGAAAAGGCCTGCTAAATTTTGATGTGTGTGCTCAGTGATTTGCAGATGCCTTGCTGAATCATAGTTATAATCTATATCAGATTCCTTAATCTGCTCAAAATTTCAGGATTCCTCCAAATTTCTGGCCTACTTATCCACATTCAGAAAGAGATAGTGGGTACCTGAGGCTGGTGATACAGAATTTTACAAGGACAAGTTTTGCTCACTTTCTGGCATCAGAGTTACCAGCTGAAGTTATCACCATGAGGATGAGAAAAATGAAGAGTGGATGAAATATGGGACTCTGCAGAGGCTATCTATTATTAATATTGTATCTTAATGTACTAACTAATGCCAAGCATTTAACATCCAGTCCATGCTCTTTTGGATTTCTTAAATTTTTTTGCTTGAAAGATGTCAGACTTTGATGCCATGGGCCATGTAGGAATTTTTTAATATGCCTATTTACATACCGGTACTAATCCTCTTCAACTTCTAGATAACTATGTACCATGTACATCCCAAGCACATGAGTGGAAGAAGTCCACAGGAAAATATTGACCTGTAACAATTTCTGTGGGGCAATCATGCATGCCTAAAAGAATGGACTAGAGCTATGAGCCATCAGAGGAAGGGCAACCAAGGACACATGCACACCCTTGGATTGTGTCTGGGCCAAGTCCAAGAGATGTGGACCCCTTCATCTAGTTTCCATTGTCATTAATGGAACCATCAGAGGAGGGGAGGGGAAAAAACAGACACTCCTCAACTGGGTCAGGAGTCGCCGCATGCATGTCACTAGGAAGTGACGTTATGATGCCGGGCACGCTGGGGGCGGGGCCATGACCATACAAGGGAAAACCATAGAGTTTTCCCTTGTATGGCCGTGGCTCCGCCTCCAGCGTGCCCGGCGTCATAGCGTCACTTCCTGGTGACGCGCACGCCGGGGCAGGGTTCCCCCCGGGGCCCGATTTTCCAGCATCGGGGAATGGGCCTCTGGGGCAGGGGTTTCCCCGCCCCCCGGGGCGACTTGGCAGCCCTATAAATAACTGAAATTGCCCTGGAATATCAACATACTCTAAGAAAATGCATAATGAATTATATGGCATCATCAGCTAAAGCTAATATTTTCCTTCATTTGAGCACAATTATTTACAGTGAGAGGAGCTGCGGTGGCTCAAGTGGCTAAGACGCTGAACTGCAGGCTGTGGAAGGTCGGTAGTTCAGCAGTTCGAGACCCGAGTTGCCGCATGACGGAGTGAGCTCCCATCTCTAGTTCCAGCTCCTGCCAACCTAGTAGTTTGAAAGCAAGAAATTGCAAGTAGATAAATAGGTACCACTTCGGTGGGAAGGCGCCTTGGTGTTTAGTCATGCCGGCCACATGACCATGGAAACGTCTTCGGACAGCGCTGGCTCTTCGGCTTTGAAATGGAGATGAGCACCGCAACCCTAGAGTCGGACTCGACTGGCTTTCAAGCAAGGGAACCTTTACCTTTATTTACAGTGAACAATAGTAAGAGGCATTGTAATTTAAAGGACAACAAGCTCTGCCAATAGAAGCTGATATTTGCAGCCTTTTGGCCGATCTAGTGAAATCTAAGCCAATGTTTCTAATGGCAGGGCTGTTGCAGCTATAAAGCAAAGCATTTTTCCAGGCCCAGACTGGCATTTTTACTAAGGGCCCAAAGAGATGAGATTCTGGGACATCCGAGACAGGATTTTCCCAGAATGTGTTAAGTAGATATAAAAGCTGTATGGGCTCCCAATTTGGATAAAGGCCATGACACTGAAATGGGGGAAGTGCCCTTTATCCCTTCCACACCTGCTAAATACTGGGTTCCATGGATGAGCAGACCCCACTAATAGAGATCAGCTCTACTTTTATTAGTGATTTCCGCAAGTACAGGACTAAACTCCAGGGCCAGAGCCCTGTTTAGATAGCATGCAATTGCCACACCCATACACACCCCACTCCCAATGATAGGCTATTTACATAATATTACTTCTTGACTGGTTGATTACAGAGTCCTGGTGGGCTATTGTTCTTGGGCTCCAAGCTCAGCCAATCTCTGGTAGAACAGTCCTGGGATGTTTCAGTCCCAATACATAACAACTCCTGTACAATTTTGTTTAATGAAACAAACTCCTCCCACATTGGGAACATCTGATCAAAGATTTATTATATGTCTGTTTAGGCCCTAAGTCACATTAAGTGTCATGAGAGAAGGGAACATCTTTCTTGCATCTCAAGCAGTGTCCCACTACCTGCCTCACTTTTCATGACATCTGTGCCTCAGTCTGTAACTGATATTGCTGAAACCAGATCCCATCAAAATGCAAACAAGGTTCCACTGATCAAAACTTATTCTCATGTCTGATTTGTAACATCGTGGCAATCGGTCTGTTTTGGAGATACCCTGCACGTCTAGGATAAATACAGTTCTGCTTTTTTTAAAAGTGTGCAGACTGCCCATAAGTCTTTAACTCATTCTTTCCTTCCAGCTACCCAGTGGGTTATCACTGTTGCGGATAATACTGAAGACTGTTTTTTGCCTAATGATGTAGAATTGTTATGTCTGCTGACCACCACTAGGTGCCGACGGTATGTGACCAGAGCTTGGCTCCAAAAGAACAATGGGGACTTGGATCCTGAGACTCCTAGTCAGCACCTATAGGAACTGTGGCGGGAAGTTCAAACCCGCCAATGGGACCTGTGGGTGGCAACCGGGGACTGTATATATTTGGTCGTTCAACCATTTGTTTGTTGTTGTGTTGTGTGCCAGTAAAGTATGAGTTGTTATCATTCAGCGTCTGTCTTCACTACGCATCGAACCCAGTACACAACAAGAATGAACTGGTGATTGTGACGAGCAGCAACCAGAACTCCCATGGAAAAACACAATCCATGTAACTACCAGTGTTCCCTCTAAGCTGAGTTATTGTGAGCTCGCTCACAGTTTATTCGCCTCTGGCTCACACATTCTTGTCTTAGCTCAGGAAGGATTGCTCCAGATCAAACTAACTTATGCAGTAGCCAAATCGCTCACCCTCAACTTTAATGCCAGGAGCTCACAAAGTAGAATTTTTGCTCACAAGACTCCACGGCTTAGATGGAGCACTGGTAACTACTGCCACACTGATCCAAGTGAGGAGGTTTTGTTAGGTCTGCATTCTTTCTGGGAATGTTGTGGTCTAAAGATGAAAGCTCTCTCTATTTATTTTTTTAATTACAGCACACAGCACAGAGATGCAATGAATTTCTACTGGGTGGGGGGATTCCAGACTTCTAGCATGCTCTGTTAAATGTTGAATCAAGATTACATGAGCTTCTCAAGGAAGAAACTGCCTGTCACTTAAAAACTTGTCACATTTATTGCATTCCACAGCCAGTTTCAGTTTACTTGAGTCTTTGTTTTTAATTGACTCCCATTTGTTGTGTCTTATGTTTGGATTCCTACTTTTGTCAAAATAAAGCCACTATAATGCAAAAAGAGCAAGAGTTTTAATTCCCCCTATATTGTACACCATCTAAATTTGTTTCTTCTCATTTCTGTGCAGATCTTCTTGCATCAGCAGCCATAAGGCAGCATTAATTAATCATAGAACGAAGCCTAAAAATAAAAACAATTCTGCTTGGGAGGTGTGTTGTTGTGCAGTAATTCATTATTGAGCTGGACAAACATAGCTGACAGCAGCAGAAATAAACATAAAAACCACTTTTCTGCACTCTGCGGAATGCTGTTTCTTTTGTATTTCTTCCTTACTGAATGAGATTTAAAAAAAGAAAAGAATAAATGATGAAATGCAACACAGTGGAAGCAAGAACACATCCATGAGTGGAAGATGCCTTCTCTGGCCAAACATGGAATGCAGAAGAAGGCTAGCCCGCTGGAGTGTTTAGAGTATCACATTAGGATAGGAGAAACAGAGAAACGCAGAGCTGGAATGTACCTCAAACATCATCTGGTCCAGCTCTCTACACAACACAGGAAATTCACAGATATCTCGCACCACTCCCCCAGTGACCCCTGCTCTGTGGCCAGAGGAAGGCAAACAACCTCTAAGATCCCTGGGCCAATCTGGCCTGGAGGAAAGTTTTCTCCTGATCCCAAAGTGACAATCAACGTTACCCTGGGCATGTAAGAAAGGGCCATAAGGACTAAGCACTGGCTCATCCTGCCCTACCTCTCACAATCTGCCTAAATCCATAGAATCAGCATTGCTGACAGATGGCCATCTAGCCTCTGCTTAAAAACCTCCAAAGAAGGAGAGCCAGAGGTCATTTCGGGGGGGATCACAGTTCCCCCGGGTGAGGTACGGGGGGCGGGGCACATGACAAAGCCCCGCCCCCTGCTTTTGGCCGCCCTGCTTCCGGCCCTCATTCAGCCAGGAGGAGGCAGGAGAAGAGGGAGGGTAAGTTGCTTCCTCCCTGCCTCTCCCCACCCCTGCCTGCCTGGGGCCAGGGAGGGCCTTTGCGGGGCTTCCTTGCACTCCCGCCGGCCTTGCAGGTCCACCGCCAGGCCCCTCATGGGGCTCGGCAGTGGAGCTGCAAGGCCGGCGACGGCCAGGACCGTTGGGGGCGGGGGGGGTGGCCTTCTGACACACTTCCGGTGATGTCAGGGGGTGTGACATATGCTAATGAGTTATGCTAATGAGTTCCCATCGCTCTTTTTCTACGAAACGACCCCTGAGGAGAGCCCACCATCTCCCGAGGAAGCCTGTTCCACTGAAAAACCTCTCTAACTGCCAGGATGTTCTTCCTAATGTTTAGTCAAAAAAAGTCTATTGATTTAATTTCAACTTATTGGTTCTGGTCTGACCTTCTGGGACAACAGAAAACAACTCCATTCCATTCTCTATATAACAGCCCTTTAAATACTATATAACTAAATACTATCATATCACCTCTTAGTTGTCTCCTCTCCAGGCTAAACTTAACTAGCTCCCTCAACCTTTCCTCATAGGACTTGATCTCCAGACCCTTCACCGTCTTTGTCGCCCTCCTCTGGACACATTCCAGGTTTGAAGCCTAGATTTGAATCCTCATCCTCCCTCTTACTGTAAATCTTTGATGGTCCCCAAATATAGAATATTGTTTTCCAAGGCAAGGTTAAATGTTTTGTCTCTTGGGGAATTAGCGGGCAGATTCCTAGGGACTCCTTTTTCAGAACGAATTTGTAATTGTAATTCAGGTGATTTGGATACAATTTGGCATTTTTTCATTGACTGCAGAAAATACGATGTGGCTCGTGACAGATAGATCTCAGTGTATATTCAAAAATGGAGCCCTGCTACTAATCAGGAACTTGTAGTTAATCTCTTAGTTGATACTGATCCAAATGTGATGTTGGCAGTGGCAAAGTTTTTATCTGTAACCCTGGGTGGTATTAAAGGAATTGACTCTTTTAGGCAGTTAATATATATTTGGTAACCAAATTGCTTAATTTTGTGAAATTGAAATTGTTGTGTACCAACAAGAACTGCACACCTTGAGCTCTGGGAAGCGTGGGTCAAACAACTCAAGTACTACATCCAATTCCAGGATGTTGTGGAGGCAGCAAAGAAAAAATCCCTTCTGCTCAGCACGTGTGGCATCTCCATGATCCAGCTGGTCCAGGGCCTCATCGTACCCAAAACGCTGGAAGAATCGATGTATGACCAACTCATCAAGGCCCTCACAGACCATTTTGCACCAAAACCAACCAAAATGGTGATGTGCATGGATATTTTCGTGAGGATGCAGCAATCCAGGGAAGCACACATTGACTTCATGGCCCATCTCCGCAGACCGGCCATCAAGTGCAGTTTCCCTGACCTTGAGGACGCCTCGCTCAACCAATTTGTATGGGGTGTCCGCGAAAAGAAACTACGGAGAAAACTCATTGTCCAAGACGAGTTGACGATAGAGAAAGCCCTCCCCGTGGCCACTGCATTCACCAAGGCCCAACTCGATAGGACAGGCCAGAATGCACATCAGGCCTCCACGTTCATGGCCTCCAATGTGTCAGACGAGGAGGAGGCTCTCCAGATCCGGCATCCCGTTTGCAAAGGAACATGCCTGTCGTTTGCTGCACAGCCAGCGACAAGCGCCCAAGCACCAAAGCGGAATGGTGGCCAAGCGGCCTGCGCCAGCTGTGGTGAGAACCATGACTGGTGTTCCTGTTGTTTTCGAGACACGATCTGCAGAAACTGCAACAAAGCCAGTCACATCACCCGGGCCTGCCGTTCCAGAGGAAGCTGCCGCCAACAATCATCGCACCAGGAATCCACCGAACTGTCAGGAACTCCTTTGCATATTAGGCCACACACCCCCTAATGTAGCCAATCCTCCAAGAGCTTACAGAGCTCTTCTTACAGGAGCTACTGTAAGCTCTTGGAGGATTGGCTACATTAGGGGTGTGTCACTTAATATGCAAATGAGTACCTGCTACAAAAAGAGCCCTGACTCCACACAACGGATGCGCACCACCACCAGGTACTGAACTTGCCCTGGGATACCCCTGATAAGATTAAAGTGCACGTATGGATAGAAGGGGTCCCCTGCGAAATGGAGCTGGACACTGGATCCTCCATTTCCATCATCTCAGTGGAAACGCTCAAGGGACTCTGTCCACGGGGGGGGGGGGGGAGTTACACCCTGTAGGCTTTACCCTCCAGGACTTTCAGAAAAACCCAGTAGCAGTTCAGGGGTCGGGAAAGTTCAGGGTGTAATATCGGGATTTTGACAGACTGTTGGACCTGGTGGTGGTCGAGGGACAGCTCACCAACTTATGAGGACTATCTTGGTTTGCAGCTCTGGGGTTTAAAGTGGCAAGCATGTACCACGTACACCCAATGGACTTTAACTGGGTCTGCGAGGAGTTCCCAGCCATGTTCGATGGCATGCTTGGTCGCTACATGGCCTTCCTGGTTTCACTGGACTTGGACCCAACATGCCCATCCGCATGAAAGCCAGACGGATCCCCTTTGCATTGTGACCAAAAATCGATGTTGAATTAGATTGGCTGATGGCCCATGGGGTCCTGGAACCAGTGCTGCACGCCCCTTGAGAAACCACTTGCGACCGCCTCCTCTCCTGGGTCCTGGACTGGATGGGGAGGGGGTGGCCCACCAGCCGGGTGGGCCTGGAATTCATGGTCTTCTCCTCCCAACGGGACGAACTGTCCACACATGAAGGATGTTTGTTGTGGGGAAGCCAGGTAGTTGTCCCCGCCCCACTGCGGTGGCGGGTGCTCACAGCTCTACACGAGACACATCCCAGCATTGTCAAGACGAAGGCACTCGGGCGGAGCTACGTTCGGCGGCCCGGGATGGATAGTCAGATCGAGGACTGAGTGAAGCATTGCCAGACCTGCCAGGAATCCTGGCTGGAGCCACCTAGGGCACCGGTCAGACCGTGGGAATCCTCACATAAACCATGGGCCCGGCTCCACCTGGTTTTTGCAGGTCTATTCCAGGGACAAATCTTCTTTATACTGGTGGATTCTTACACCAAGTAATTGGAGGTAGTACCAGTCCCCTCCACATCATCTCGCACCGTGATCCAGGCACTATGGCGGATCCTCAGCACCCATGGCCTACCGGACACTATAGTCACCGACCATGGGACCTCCATCACGTCAGCAGAATTCAAGGACTTCACAGAATATTATGGGATTCAACACATACGATCCGCATCCTTCCACCCTGCAACAAATGGCCAGGCAGAGCGCATGGTAAGGACTACCAAGGAGTCGCTGCGCAGACTCACCCAAGGGCACTGGGAATACCGTCTGGCCACTTTCCTGTTCAGCCAGAGGATGACCCCACATGCGACCACTGGCCACTGTCTGGGCAAACTGCTCATGGGTCAATGCCCAACGCATGCCTTGACAGTCTCCACCCTGACTGTGCTACTGAGCACAGCGTGGCTCCAGCGACAGAGGGGGCACCGCAAGGTTTCTTCCTGGGGGACCTCGTGTACGTCCAGAGCTTCGCTCGGGGCCCTGCATGGCTTCCAGCCAGGGTGACCAAGGTCACTGGTCCCCTGTCCGACAAAGTGACTTCAGAAGAAGGACAACTGCTGTGCCACCTCATTGACCAGCTACGCCACCGCCTGCTACTGACAGAAAGACAAAGAACGGAGGACAGCGAGGACGAGACCCCAGAACCAGGAACCGGGGACAATGAGGAGGGCCCGCCAAGTGCTCAAGCACAACCAGGACTCAGCACCCTGGCCCAGCAAGTGGTGACAGTCCTCCAGAGCCCACCACGACACCTGGACCAGCTAGTGAGCTGGCTCCCCCAAGCTCCCCTGAGCTTCCGAAGGACACACCGCAGCCCCTGATGGAAGCAACGGCTCTACTGGCAGACCTACACCGTTCCAACTGGGAGCAATGGAGGCCCGCCCACTTGCAGGACTATGTGTGCGAGGCCATTTGGAACCATGGGGGGAGAGGTGCTGTGTACCAGCAAGAACTCCAAGCGTCTGAACCTAGTATTTTACAGTAATGTACTGTGTGTATATATGTTGTATTTTGTATTATACCCTGTCTATTTGTTATAACTTATGGGTCTATGAGCAATAAAAATGAATGGAATGAGTCCTCATCCTGCTGCAGATGCTTGCTGGGTCAACCTCTGGCTTTCTCTCTCAGGTCCTTTCTGTACCTATATTTTGCCTCAGTTTCTGAGCACATCCTATTCTTCCATTCTGCATTCCCTCCTACTTCCACTTTGTGCTGGGGCTTTCTCTTGTTTCTGCATTTGTTTTACAGGAATCCGCATCCGGGCCACTTCCAGCACACTGTTGCCCCACAGCTACCAGAACTCCTTTTGCAGTGACTCTTTGTTCTCATCCACTTTCAAGTCACTAATCCTTTCTAAAGTAGAATTGTTTCTGTGGGTATTTAAGTGCTGCCCACTGCCCTCCCCTGTTTCCACCTCTCTCTGTTTAGGTTGACGCTCCCTCCCTCTTCTGTTTTCTTTCCCTCCTTCTCCAAAGACAAAAGAGGACGTGTCCTCCCACTCAGGCAAACTTTTAAAAAGCCAGAGAGAGCATAAGAAGGAATCAGTAAATATAAAGGACTAGGGGATTCCCTGCTCCCGAATGTGTCAGTCTTGCATCTTTGGGCCTGGATTTCCTCCTCGATACACAAATAAATAAACCGGAGGTGGGGAGGAAACCAATGCAGAGGGAATGTGTGCAACTGCAAAGTCAACCCTTAAGGCTGGACTCCTCGGATTCTCCGGAAGAAGCTGTCAGTGCAAAAAGGGCATCAGTCCAACCTAGCATACGATGTTGTTGCTGTGCGGATAAAGTGAAAGCAGGTATGCCACTTCAGGCCCCATTGGGAAGAAAAGTAGATTGCAAACATTTAAGTAAATCTGTGATTCCCCCACTTTTAAAAGCTAAAAGAGCCAAAGAGGGAGAACTGACATTGGAGCCTCAGCCTTTCCCCAGCTCATTTTTGCCATTCATATGACACTTTTCTCTTGGAGCTGCTGTCTGGCTCATGGCGACAAACGTATCAGGTACCTGGACAGCAAAAGTAGCTGTTATTAAAGGGACAGTTTCATTCCTTTTTCATGATTTCTGGCTCCCTTTTAAAAAGATTCTGGCACCAGTACTACTCGTTTTCTCAGAGCATGAGAATCTGGAAAGCAAGCTAACAAACCTCCAGTCAAAACTTCTGTTTTTCAGTTCAGCATGAATTCTGACTGGACTTTATTCCTAGCACAAAATGCAAATCTTCCCAGTGGCATCTGTAACAGACTGGTGGTTGTGTGCAGGAATAGCCTGGTCCTTATGTAAGTGCTATCAGCCACCCCTCACTCCCAAGGCACACACTGGAAAGGAAAACAGGAGATGTCTTTAACAGCCCTCAGCCGGATGGATTTCTGGATCAGTTGTGCTTCTGGCAAGATGTACAAGATCTTCAACCAAGTCTCCAGCTGCAAGTCAACAGACCTCCCACCACGTATCGTTTTTATGTTATTATGTCTTCAGGATCTGCAACCTGAACACTTCATTGGTGGACCCCAGCCAGCTGGAGAAAACCTTCCTTTGACTCCTGTGGAATTGACACAGTTGTGAAATAGATTAGTATTATTTCTCCTCCCAAATATAGCCCTGAGAGTCTACTTCCCTTCCTCCAACAGTTTTTCTTTTTAATCATACCCCTCATTCTCTTGTTACAGATTACTTTGAATTATAGGAACATGTGTTGGGCACATGTATACGTACTGATGCCAACAGCCAACAACGTACAAACTTGCCTAGCCTGGTGCTTTCTTTTCTTTATGATGAAAACAGGAGCTGCTTCAGAGAATGTATATGAATCTTCATCCTCACAAGCACAAGGATGGGAGGTTCAGACTTACCACCAACTACCCAGAGGCGGGAAAAAGGCTGGTCCTTTTCAGAGAGACTTAATAGGGTATTATTTACCAGGTGATGTTATTGACTTCCATCATGCCCTGAAAAACTTTGGCTGCCCATTTCCGCACCTTAAGCCATAATTAAAGGGACAGGACATTTTTCTCCAGTTCTACTGGCAACCCAAGTTATAAAATAAAAGGTAGGATGAAGTGGTCCAGCTGGGAGTCTAGAGACACGGTCTTAACTAATGTGCTATTTAGCCCATTTTACTTCAGTCTTAGTTGAACAACAGAGGCCAAAGATCAACCCCAGAAGCACATAAATCTTAAAAGTTAGAACAAAAGAATGTTCATAAAAGACCTAAATTAGTAAACTTGGTGCTAAAATAGTAAAAGAGCTTCATATGGGTGGGGGGAGGTTGAACCCAGGTTACTGCAGTAGTACTCTGAGGACTGCCTGAAACTGGATTTCTATGCTATGTGTTAGTTAAACTCATCTCGAGGGCTCAGAGGGAAAAGACAGGTGATCTGAGAGAAGCACCTGTTTCCTACTTGCCTCTTGCTTGGAAACAGCTGACCAGGATGCCCCTGTGTAAACCTAGACTGGTAGAAGGGGTGACCTATGTACTAGACTATTGGAATATGTGATTTATTGGATGCACTGCAATCCCTATAAAATCTCTTTATCAAGCCCAGATAAAACAGTAGACTGAGAATATGATGCTGAACTGCAGGCTGTGGAAGGTCAGTAGTTCAGCAGTTTGAGACCCGGGTGCCGCATGATAGAGTGAGTTCCCATCTCTAGTTCCAGCTCCTGCCAACCTAGCAGTTCGAAAGCAAGAAATTGCAAGTAGATAAATAGGTACCACTTCGGTGGGAAGGTAACAGCGTTCCGTGCGCCTTGGTGTTTAGTCATGCCGGCCACATGACCATGGAAACGTCTTCAGATAGCGCTGGCTCTTCAGCTTTGAAACGGAGATGAGCACCGCAACCCTAGAGTCAGGTTTGACTGGCTTTTGAGCAAGGGAACCTTTATCTTTACATACTTACTACCAGGGCTTTTTTTGTAGAAAAAGCCCAGCAGGAACTCATTAGCATAATAGGCCACACCCAACAGCAGAAATCTATTAGCATATTAGGCCACATGCTGACAGCACGGCTCATTAGCATATTAGGCCACACCCCCATGACTTCCCTTAGCCCAGGCAAGTCGGCACTCCCCGATCCTTCCAGGGGCCCCCCTGGCCTGCCCACCTTGGGGTCACTGGGGGTCACTCTCCAGACCTTCCCTCTGTAGCCATGAATGCAGAGGTTTTGGCTGTAGTGGGCGTGGCCAACTCTGAAGCCAGCCGGAACTCCGTTCCTGTGCGTTCCTGCCCAAAAATAGCCCTGCATTAACTAGACTTTTAGCAGGCTGTTGCTTCTCCAACAAATTAAGCCTTAAGGTATAAAATAGAACTGCTGTATAATGGGCTAATGTGGCAGTCTGGGAAGACCTGGGTTTAAATCCTCAGTCAACTATGAGGTCACTGGGGTGACCTTGGACCAGCCTAACACATCTCTGGGTGTTATGAGGATAAAACTGTGGGGGGAAGGCCACATGCATGACCATTATCTGTCTGGGGGAAGAGGCAGGATTAAAATGTGACCGAGAGGGAAGTGCTGGATTTCTTCCCTGGTGGCATTTGTTCTGAAATCTCAGGGCTGAAGAATTTTGGGAAGGAAACACAGCCTTGCTTTCTGAGCCCCTTTGATAAATAACTTGAGGTCACTTGTACAGCAAGAGATCAGAGTCTTCACTGCATGTCTTATGGCTTCCATTGTAAGAAGGGTGAAAAGAATGCCTTCGCAATCAAAAGCTCAGAGTACATGGAGTACACATAGTGAACATTCCTAGCCCGATGTCTGGGGACACCCACAACATGGACTCAGGTTTTGGTTCTGCTTTGGTACCAGTTACCAGAAAAGCAATCATAATGGCTTCTTTGGGTTTTTTGCCCCTCAGCTGAACCCAAAATGCAGTACACCTCATTTAAAAAAATAGCTTCTGAACTGGGCTTTGCTTAGGGTTGCCAGCTCCAGGTTGCAAAATACCTGGTGATTGTGGGGGTGAAGCCCGAGGAGGACAGGGTACGGGGCATAATGCCATAGAGCAACTTCCAAAGTGGCCATTATCTCCGGGAGATCAGTTGTAATAGCAGGTGATCTCCAGCCATCATCTGGAGATTGGCAACCCTAGCTTTGCCCTGGATTTACCAGAAATGAATGGCTTGGCTGCAGACTCCGAGGGTCTTCTCCAGACTCAACTCTGCTCAGGTACCAGATTTTTTTAATATCTCAAGAGCTGCCTGGGAACCTGATGCCTGCTATAGCCCAGCTGTCATAATCCATTCCAGAGTCTTGGCAGCACAGAATGGAACCATTCCATTCTCTGCCAAACCTTTACAGAGCTGAACAAAACGGTAGGGCCCATTGTTGAATTCAATACGTGATTCTCTCCCTGGCATGCAGATAAAGTAATAGGAAACACTTTATCTTCTTAATTTCTGCCTACTTGTCCTCTGATAAAGCCCTACAGGCAGAGCCAAAAAAAAAAAAAAAGTGGCATGTTAGATGGTGAAATGATAGAATCCAGAGAGGACAAATTCCAGATGGAATACCACATTAGTGTCCAGCAACACCAACAAGGAGTCTTGTGACACCTTAAAGTCTTCAGGAGAGGCAACAAGCAGGCTGAGATACATAAAGGTGGGACTGGAACTAGTATTCTTTTCCATTTCTTTACATGTGTCAAGATCAGCTGCCTACTTTCTCCTCTGAAAAAGGGTCACCTAATTCTAGGTCACCACTAGTATTAGTCTTTCTGATAACTGGGAGGACAGACCGTGCTTGCAACCCCACAAACACTTTCCCAGGAGTAAGCCCCACTGAATAAAATGAAACTTATGTCTGAGTAGACCTGCTTAGGATTGATCACTGGGACAGAACATAGTATGAGTCCAGTGACACCTTGATGATGAATGAAGTTTTATTCTGGGTATAAGCTTTCGTGTGCATGCACATTTTTTTGGAAGTGTGAAGAAGTGTGCATGCACACAAAAGCTTATACTCAGAATAAAACTTAGTTGGTCTTAAAGTTGCCATTGAACTCACACTTTTTTCTGCTGCTTCAGACCAACATGACTATCCACCTGACTCTATCTTCATGGGACAGAACATGTTTCTTCTCAGTCATCCTTATGAGGTCTCTCGCAGATAAGATTTGAGAATTTCTTTCTTATTTCGGACAATTCCATATGGCTGGGAGAAAGTACAGGAGACCTAATTGTTTAAAATGCTTCACTAGTTGATGGATACATGCAATAGAGTTGCTAGTTCTCCCTCATCCAGGATCAGGAACAGATAGGAGAGGCTTTTAAAAGGAGAGACTTCCTGTGAAGCATTAGCTGAAGTGGGAACATTTTTTAAAAATGGTGGAAACAGACTCACAGCTGGAAGCTCAGAACGTTCTGGTGTTACCACAACTGGCTTGTCTCAATATTGGGGGCAATCAGCTATGAGACAGAGGAGGCCAAAAGGGTACAAGGGATCACACACCTATATATACCAAGGTCCAGTTCAGTATGAAGACTCCAGATTTAAAGAGTATTCAATAGTTTTATTACAGAATATCCCTGCATACAATCATGCTAAGCAGTCAAAATATACACACAATCCAGAACTAAGAAATAAAGATGTTAGAGATGAATGGGGGGTGGTTTAAGGTAAAGGTTCCCTTGCTCGAAAGCCAGTCGAATCCAACTCTAGGGTTGCGGTGCACATCTCCGTTTCAAAGCCAAAGAGCCAGCGCTGTCCGAAGACGTTTCCGTGGTCATGTGGCCGGCATGACTAAACACCAAGGCGCACGGAACGCTGTTACCTTCCCACCAAAGTGGTACCTATTTATCTACTTGCAATTTCTTGCTTTCGAACTGCTAGGTTGGCAGGAGCTGGAACTAGAGACGGGAGCTCACCCCGTCTTGCGGCACCCGGGTCTTGAACTGCTGAACTACTGACCTTCCACAGCCTGCAGTTCAGCGTCTTAACCACTTGAGCCACCGCAGCTCCTGCGGGGGGTGGTTTACAGGCACTTAAAAAATGAGTATGTTTGATTCAGTTTATAGAAATGAAACTGAAGTAATGACTTATTGTAACTAAGCTTGTTGGAGATCTCCTCTCTTGGGTTTTTAGATAGTAGTGGGTTTCTTTACTTTGTCCCTGTATGTGTAGTTCCCTATATCCTTTTTTCTTTGTAGTATTTGTAGAGATATAAAAATAATTTAAAAATCCCCTCTGGGGGAATCAAAAAAAATAAAAGAAATAAAGATGTGATGATAGAGACATTTAAAGAGAAGTTGTAGGGGTTATATTACCTGTCCAGATGTGTAGATGTCCATGTAGAAGAAAGTGCAAATGGCCAACATTTCATGCTCAGAAAAGAGACCCAAAGGAGAGGTTTTGTGGGTGTACCCTATAGTAGGTGCCCTCAGAGTGCACCCGGGGGGGGGGGGCTTACTCTCTATTTTATAGGAATTTGAGGGGCATTCTCCTAGGCCAGGACTTGATGGGTTTAATGACTATTGATGGTTCTACTGGGGAAGGTTGAATGGGTTCCCAGGCTTAGATAAAAGAGGGAAATGGGTCTCTGGCAGGAGTCAGGAAGAATCATTCATGATCTAATATTCAATCAATTTGTCTCGGTATCCTGAGGGAGGGGACAGGAAAGGTAGGTGTTGAGACAAAAGATTTCCACATCGGTATCACACAAAGAGGATTACGTGGGGATATGGAGACAGAGAATATTCACCAGACATCTGCTGAATGGCTTTGAGAATGCAGATACTTTACCTGAAGGAACTTGCTGTCAATCCATATGCATACCTTTGCTGGGTGGAGGGGGGTTGGAGATTACTCTTGAGGGACATTGGACTGAAACCCTTTGCTGAGCTTTGGCTAGCTCTTTAGTAGAGGTCAAGAGTGTTCTCTTTAGCCTGGTTCTATGGGTCTCTGGTTCAGGTCAGAAGTGGGGTACCCTGCTGTTGGGGTTACCCCCTAAGGCAGAGCCTCTGAGCTACACTGGGGTAGGTCGTCATGCATGTTAAAGCCCTCTAAGATGACAAAACATCCTCAATACCTCGTTAAAGAAAAACTTTGTTGCACTGCTGATGTGGTGACAGGCTGGTCATCTCTTTATCTAAAATGGAACAGTTTGGCTTTCCAGGGAAACCCTAGGGAGCTTTGATCTGGCAGGAAGACTCAATGTAATCTGGGTATATCACATCCAGGCAGGAGAGACAGAGCTGTCCCAAGCCTGACGGACCCGCTTGTACACAGTAACCAGACCTGTGAATGGCTTCTGGAGCATCTTTAGTAAATCTGAATCTCCACATGACTCGGTGAGGGGAAGAGACCCTCCCTCCAATGTCATGCTGGAATTAAGTCAATGGGGTAACTAGGAAGCAGTTTTCAAACAACCCATAAAATGAGACACTCTCCCCCCAATACTGTTGTCCTTGTTCTGCTCCTGACCATTGCTGGAGGAGTAAAGAGAGGCTGATCCCAACGCTTATCCCACCAGCAAAAGAGTATTTTAGACTGTTAGTTTCAGAGGTAGCCATGTTGGTCTGCAGTAGAACAGCTAGATTTGAGTCCTGCAGCCCCTTAGAGACCCACAAGATTCTGGAGGCCCAAGCTTTTGAGAGATTGTCAGGAATGCATCCAGTGTGCTGATCTCTCTCTCTCTCTTTCTCTCCCCGCCCTCCCCCTTTATGAATTTGGGTGGAAACAGACCACAAAAAAGCCAAAAAGGATGGAGCCCCTTATTTAAAAAATGGAACCCCATGGGGTTTTCAAGTCAAGAGACATTGTCAGGCTGGGATCACACACACTTTCAATCCATTTTCAGTGCACCTTCCAACTGGATTTTGCCAGTCCAGACAGTAAAATCCTGTTAGAAAGTGCATTGAAAGTGGATTATTTAGTGTGTGTGATCGCAGCCTCAGAGGTGGTTTGCCATTGCTTGTCTCCGTGTCACCATTCTGGACTTCCCTTGGTGGTCTCCCATCCAAATACTAGCCAGGACTGACCCTGCTTCACTTCTGAGATCTGATGAGATCAGGCTTGCCTGGACTATCCAGGTCAGGGCAAGGGTAGATTTGGTGAAGGAAAAAAATATTACAGTCCTTGAAAAAGAGAGCAGAGAACAAGTGTTTGCTCTGATAGCTGGTAGAGGAGATTTTCTCTTTTCTGTTTACTTATATCACATTTGAACACTGACAGTGTCATCCTCAAGGTGGGCAATAACAGCCACCTCAATAAAATAATAGAACCAGAAAACAAAATCCATGCCTTTGCCTTAAAACAGGCATTAAAAACCATGGTAAAAGCCATGGTGGTGGTGGAGGAGGAGGAGGAAACTGCCGTCAAGTCACAGCAGACTTAGGATGCCAAGACAAGAGACTTCAGAGGTGGTTTGCCGTTACCTGCCTCTGCGTTAAGTACCCTGATATTTTTGGAGGTCTGACCTTATTTAGATTCCAATATCTGATGAGACTGGGCTAGCTTTGGCCATCCAAGTGAGGGCTTAAAAACCATAAAGGCTCAGAATATAACATGCATAAAAACTTACATTCACCACAGGGAAAAAAAAATGTTTTGCTGTCTTTCTGTTTGCAGCTGGGATGCACATCCTCTGTCCCACAGCTACAAGACAGGGTTTTTTTGGTAATGTTCTTTTTTCATTTCCCAGGAAACAACCTATCTCTGTGTATCTTGTGAGGTTTCACCTCAAGTGTAGAAGATTTATTACTCCTCCTTCAAATGATTTTATCAGCCACTTTAGCAGCTGCCAAAAGCAATACCATCATGCACCAGAGACCTCACCCTAACCTCAGGAAAAAAGACTGGGGCAAAGGCATTGATTTTAAAAACAAAACACAAAACACCAGGATGGGGTCATATTCAGGTGGGTGACAGGATTGGCAGGAGGAAACGACTGTGGAAGTCAGAAAATCCTGGCAGAGACATTAAACAGCCCAGACCTTTGGGTCTTACTATAATGCTCCGCTCCAACATGGTCTATAATGACCTTCCTTTTTCTGAAATCAGTAAAACTGGTTTTATGACCTTGATGCCCATGTATGATTGCCCATCTCCAGGTGGGGCATGGAGTTATCTCAGAATTGTGATGGATCTTCAGAATACATAATATATCAGTCCCCATGGAGAAAATGACAGCTTCAAAGGCAGGGCTGCCAACCTCCAGTTGGTGGCTGGAGATCTGCTATTACAACTCATCTTCAGGTAATAGAGATAATTTCACCTGGAGAAAATGGCCACTCTGGAAGGTGGACTCTATGGCATTATACCCTACTGAGGTTCCTCCCCTTCCCAACCCTGCCATCCTCAGGCTCCATCCCCAAAATCTCAAGGTATTTCCCAGATTGGAGTTGACCACCTTATTAAGAGTGCATCACACAGTGACAGAGGTCCCTCCCCACCCCAAGCTCTGCCACCAAATCTCCAGGAACTTCCCAACCGAGGATTGGCAACCCTAAGCCCAACCTAAAAAATTCAAGAATCTTTGGGTTAAGGCCTCTTATTTAAGAGTCTGGTTGCACATTCTGATTTAAGTATAACTGTTAGCCACTCTCCAGATAGGCCCTTGCCAAATGTATCTTTTGCTCATTTACATGTTTGAGCACAACCCAGAGAACAGGCTAAAATGGCACAAGGGTGGACTGAGGGTTATATCCTTTATAAAAGTGCTCCCAAACTCAGAACTCTTGCAAGAACTTGCTGGCACCTGTCCACCCCACCACATGTCCTCTGTGCCTAGAAATCGCCAGCCTTTGCTGTCAATTGGGCAGTCACTCTTTCAGTTGCCTGAATTGCTGATGAAATGCAAAGGTTTTTCAGTGAACTTCCCCTTTTAACCAAGAAAAAAAAAAGGAAGCCGTCCACTTGCTGAATGGGAGAGGCTCAAATTATGCTCAGCTGGTTTAGTTCACACTGTGACCCTGCCTGGCTTCCTGCTATTCAGATGTGTTACTTCCCCTTTGTGGTAATGGCCTGTGGCACTCGGCCAGAAAACATTATTAATTTCAGAAGTGGCCTGACAGCAAACCCACAGTGAAACGAAAGGAAGTGCTGGGGAGGCCATCTGTTGGTTTCGGCAGAACAGTAGGAGCCCAGCTCCATGGGCTAGATGAGGAAAGCAGATTAATAATCCACAAAGAGGAAACTGCCTAAAATTATCCAGACCATATTTTTTTTAAAAAAATATCACTTGAGCTGCAGCTGGACAGGAAATTGCTAGAGCTGTCTGCACTTTTCTGCTTTGAACAACACAGTACCGAGAAGGCCAAGAACAGAAAGCGTTCGATGTAGGATTAATGCAAGGCAGCCCACGTCTGCTTCCACGCTTTATGAATTAATTCTAGGCTCCACAGGATTGGTTCATTCATTTCCCCCCTCCCCTTCTGATTGTTCTGTCAGCCCACAATGCTGTAGCATTCAGAAGAGCACACAATTCATTATTTTGGCTAGAATTTCTCCAGACTATGAACACTAAAGAATTGGCCAGCTATACATAAACTTTGGCTGAAAGAAGCAGGAAGTTCTGGAGGATAGCATTTCTGTGCCATGGTTCCTGTCTTTGGATTGGAAAGAGAATTGTCTGAAGGGGTTTAGGTAAGGAACGGTGCCATTCACACTAATTACACTCCATGGATTTGTCTAAATCCCTGTTGAAGCTATCTGAGGCTATGGTCATCACCATATCCTGTGGCAGTAAATCCACAAGTTAATTACTCTTTGAAAGTAGTACTACCTTTTGTTTGTCCTGATTTTACTACCTGTCAACTTCACTGGTTCGCTCCAAGTTTTGTTGTCATGGAAGAGGGAGAAAAAGTCCTGTCCTCTTCTTTCAGCCCATGCTTGGAATTTGATTACCTGAATTGTTTGCAGTATTACAAAAGCAGAGTCAACACAGACCTATACAAGAGCATTGCCATACAGGCTATTTTGTTTCCAACCCCTTTAATAATCTGCTGCAGAGTGAATTGTTTAGCACCATCTTCACATTTATGTGAGGCTGGGGAACATGTTTGTCTCTTCCGGGCTTCACCATCAGACAAGGATTTCCACATGTGATTCAGCTATCACAGACCAACATTTTGTTTTGTCGAAGCAGTAAATACACACAATATCACAGCTGGAGTTTACCTGTCACCTCCTATCTTATCAACTGCAGTGTATTTCATGGGGAAAATTCATCCATACAGGTGTAAAAATCAACCAGCTATAGTATATAAGAATGCACGTAATCTACAGCTGTATATGACATATAGACTTAAACAGAACTGGAATGTTTTCTCTAAATCATACCTTAGACTTCTGATCGGTGAAGGTACCAAGCGTTTTGTAACACAATGACCATCTCTTACAGCATTACCATTCTCACAGAATCTCATGTTAGATCCATGTGACTTTGCAGCACAAATGTGGCCTAGCCACTGAGGACAGACACTGTCCTTCTCTTCCAGTCTGGCCGTGAAATTCCAGTTTTAATAACTTATTGGAAACTGACTGCATGAGTACTTCCAAATACTGCTCTCCAGAGAACTTTACATGGGAGCAAGACATGCAGTTGGATTAGGGTTATCCATCCAGTGTTTTAATTTCAGTATCACATACATTCAGATATGAGGTTCAATGTGTCCATGGAAGCATATGCAACCCAATTTAAGGTTTCCAATCCAATAAATTATATGGGTGCAAAAGTTTGCGTGTGCATGCAGCTCTTCTTTGGGTCAGGTTGAAAGAGTTGAGGATCAAAAACTGCAAGATAGTTTCACAGTATCCCCCCCCCCCATTTGAGTATTAAATGTTCACCCATTTTTGAATCCACTTTGGGGTCAGGAAGCCATTTTCTCCAAGCCAATTTAGCCAGGGATCCTGGAGGGGGGGGTTGCCCTCTTCTGGGCATAGAGCAGGGGTCCCTGGGGGGGTGTGGGGGGGAGGCATTTGTGAATTTCTTGCACTGTGCAGGCAATTGGACTAGATGACCCTGGAGGCCCCTTTCAACTGTGTTCCCTAAGTAGAAAAATCAAACTTGTCAAGTTCTCAATAGCCAAAATAGTTATTTATTAATAATTTATGACCTTACATTCTTAGAATAAAATCCCAACTTTACATCGGCAAATTATACTCTCCCTTATTGACAACTGTGTGCAAGAAGCTCTTGCATATACACAGGTACACATGCTCACACACACACACACTTCCAGTTTTTTTTTACAAAAATAAATGCAAAATATTGCATTTGAGGTGAAGCTCCCTGAAGAGTTTGTACAGAGGTAATGCACTGTTTAGCACATCTCTGTGTGTCTTTTAAAAATTGGACAAAAAACAATCTTCTCTTTGAAGACATAACTCTCTTCCAAAAGAAACGCTAAGCTATTTACAAAGGTAAGGCGCAAAAAAAAAAAAAACAGAATGAGAACCTAAATTGATGGCACACCCCAAAAGAAAAAAATACACAAAATATAGACTTTATCCATTCACAAAATGTGAACAGACCAACCTCAAAAGCACAGACATTCAAGGAACAAAGCCTGACATTTCAGTGGTAAAATTAAGCATTGTCACAAATGTGTCCTTTGCACTCCAGAAATAAAGAACTGCTGAAGAGGGAAGAAAGAGGGCATCTTTTAGGGTGACCTCATGTACCTGTCTTTAAAAAATGATGTTGCTTATTGAATCAAGATTAAACATTTACATTGATTAAGCCAAGCACTGGCAAACAAGCATTCCAAATACACTGAGCTGAAAACCTCTCTCTTTGGCTCCTCTAAATCAAAATATGAAAGGGGGGGGAAACAAAGAGAAACAGTCTTCACTGAAGACAACAATGTATATTACAACTGCAAGTAATACATTTCTCCCAGTCTCATTAGAGGACAATGTGCTTGTGGGATCCATTCTCCCCTACCTGTGTTTGGAATCCGCAGTCCAACACACTGCATAGGTGTGTGTACACCGAACACATAAAGTTCCCTCCATTTGCAATAGCTGATTCCAAACATTGTAACCTTTTTATCATAATAAGCACACAGGCGGCCACCGATCAATAGCAGGGCCCACAGGAGAAAGCTGCTGTTTCTTTGCTGCTGTCAATGAGAAGCATTGAGGAATGATCACATGACCCATGCTTGGAAGAGGTGAGGACTGGCTGGAGTTCACGTGGACTGCAGGGAGTCCACTTGGAAGACATTTTGGTTGGAAGGAGTGGTGAAATACAGTTGCTGGCTGGGCACGCGGTTGTCACAGGGGCTGTTCAGCCCCAGAGTCCTCTCAAAGTCTAGCAGCTGCCCCATGAAATTGAAGTTTGGGGAGATGTTGGATTTCTTCATCTTGACAATGTCATAGGCATCATTCATGGACAAGTTGAGCTTCTGCATAAGATATGCAACTGTCACTGTGACTGAGCGACTGATCCCTGCCAGGCAGTGCACTAACACCCCACAATTTTTCCCCCGAGCTTCATCTATGGAAGGAAAAGGAGAAAGACAAAAGAGCATGAAATGAACATGTTCCTTCAGCCTTACTTGCCATCTTTGAAATGTGAGATGAAACCAAAATAAAAGAACACAAGAGAAGCCATGTTGGATCAGTGTTTGTCACAGTGGCCAAAACCCAGGTGCCATCAGGAGGTCCCCCAGTGGGGCTAGAAAATATAGAATATACATGGGAAAGAATAATTAACATAATATTTCATTTCTATTTTGCATTGCACCATCAAAGCTTTGCTTAGTTTGGCTTCCCTTCTTGGAGCAGGCCACATTTATTCCCATTTTTACTTGACCAAAGCCACACAAAATAGCCCATGGCAGACAGGGCCTTCAATAGGGCCTCTTAGATTCAGTGTGGTTAGCCAATGTGGTATACTGGACTAAAACCAGGGGGATCCAGGTTCAAATCCCCACTCAGTCACATAGCCCACTCATTGAGTGATCTTGAATCAATCACTCTCTCACGGCCTAACACACACACTACAGGGTTGTTGCAATGGACATGGGGAGAACTGTGCATATCACCCTGAGATCATGGGAGGAAGAGGGGGAATATATGAGGGATTCACCCGGTCAAGCATGTTAAATACTTGAATAGACCAGCTCTACAGAGTAAGATTCTTCTCTTACTCTGCAGAGCTGGTCTGTTCAAGTACTTAATTATCTGCAGAAATACAAGGTGCAGCCTTTGAAGGTATAGTTCTTTGAGGAACTATACCATTTCCGACCACACGTGGGAACATTCATGAATACAGCCATTCATGCATGAATGCTTATCCTTACAGAAAACTGAGTATCAAAGAGAAGAATTCTAGTACAGTCTTCTACCAGTTTCTATGTGCAGCAAAGCCATTTGTCTCACTGGAGAGGATTCAAACATCCAGTCTAGTGGTATAGTCACGGGTACACTGTGAGATTCTGTTACTGTGCACATTGTTAGCAGTAGCCAATGACTCAAGAATAGCAAAAGTTGTTGTAGGTTAAAAGGCTGTTTCTGGTACTAAGAGCAGAAACAGGCAGCAACCTACGTTAGCAGACTTTGAAGCAGATTCCAGGAGGACCCACAGCTCACAAGGGCAATAGTTTTTCCCTTTGAGGATACGGAGTTAAAATACCTTGCCACAAAAAGGAAGCATGTATGTGAGGGAAACCCTACAATGTCACCTTTTTATAGAGATGAGCAGATTGCAAAAGGTCTATTAAATTATCCTCCAACTGTTGTGCAGTACAGCTGAACAATGGAGGTATTCAGCTGGTCTAAAAGGAAAAAGAGGAAGTCATCCGGGACAGCCCATTAGGAGAAACAGGATGTCAACATTGCTAGAAAATGGGTTTCTTTGTAAGAGGAAATGCATTATAATGCTTAGAGATTAGTTTCTTTGTGGCTTCCAGCCCACATTTCTTCCTGCTAGGTTCAGATTACCTACATTCTGCCCTATTACCAGGATCACTCAATCAGATTACAGTACAGTATTCTGACAGATGACACAATGACTCTTCTGAATGAGAAAGGGCATAATTCAGTCTTTTCACAAAAGGAAATCAAAAGTATATTTCTAAATTTATAACGAGTGTGCCCAATCACTTTTAAGAGAAACCGCCTTATGATTTTAAGGAGAACTTGAGAGCCAAAGAGAAAGCATCTGAGTGTTGCCACTCAGCTTGGGTTCTAGAAAAATTATAGACAAAGAACTCAATATACAAACTGTTTATACTGACGTCAATCTAGTCTGATGAAAGTTAATGGAACAAAACAAAAAGGGCTTAGATATATTGTAAAACATTTTTAAAAATCAAGCCAGTTCAGACCCTGGGGCATTTTGTCATGCTGTTCTGACCCAATCTGAACAAGCACTTTTCTTCTCTATATATAAAACTGGGGAAATCTTTATGCTGTTTCTCTTGTAAATCAAACATAACTTTGTTTTTAAAGGCACATTTGCCCTCCAATAAGCTGATAAAGCATGACTTCAAAATACAGATAAATCATTGAAATTATAACATCATTTTACAAGCTTAAACTGCATAGTGGGACATGGCTAAACTCTCGGGATTGGGGACATAAATACATTCCTACTTCTTAAAGCTCAATGGGCTTAAAAACTGCATACCAAGTTCTAGCAATGCAAGATACATTGCTAGTAAGTCAAGAATGGTAATAAGAAAACACAGCAGGAACTCATTTCACAGTTGTTATGATCTAAATCTCACCTATAAAAGAGATGGCCTCAGGAAAGAACTGAGACAAGTTTTGGCTCCAGTGGTCAGAGATGGGGATTTGCTTGTATTTGAACTCGCCAGCATTCTCAAAGAGGTTAGGCAGGTTGGGGGTGACATTCAAGATATATTTAATGCCAAACTCTTCTAAAACATCCAAGTTAGTGGAATCCTTGGCACAGCCCAGGTAGAGATAAGGAAGGATCTCCACTGGGAAAGAAGGCTGGTTGTTGGACAGGGGGCTGCCGTCAGAGTCAGTGGCACTGTTAGGATCGCGATCAATGTCAGACTCAATGTCTGAAGAGGAATCTGAGCTGATTCGGAGGCCACCTAAGCCCAGGACTGGCAAAGGGGGAGAGCTGCTGCTGCAGGAACTGTCGAGGTTAGTTTCGCAGTGGAGGGCATACTCTGCCTGGAACTTGCTGAAACCACCTGGGGGGAAACAGGAAGCACACACAAAAAAAGAGGTCTGATTAGGAGAGCATCCTTTGCGCTTCTTTTTCAGTCTGCCTGGGAGATGCAGAACTGGAAATGGTCTAACGTGGCTACAAAGAACAGGCTCCCTTTTGGGGGGAGGGTTGTCGAAATATTTTTTTTAAAAAAATACCCTTAGGGGATAATATGATGAGCAGTAATCTACATAACTGACACACTCTGGAATAAAAACCCACCCTTCACAGAAACATTCCTTTCTCCCTTGGAAGAAGAGCTCGCTGCAGCTGGAAAGCATACTGCCTTACTAATAAGAGTTGATCCAGCAGCGGTGTGGTGAAATGGTCCCACTTGGGAAGGAGAACTGTGGTCTGATGCCTACTTACATTAGCATAGTACCATCTGGATTCTCTCCCCCAGGCACCAAAATGCCTTGGGGCATATCTGGCTAAGACAGGATATTGCTAATCTCAGATCTTAAAAGACATCATGCTACAAGGTTAGATTCCTAGGAAACCTCCCCTTCTTCTAGTCTGTTGTTTTGAGGGAGGGGCTGGCCGCCTCCAAGAGCCTCTGATGGTCTAAACAAAGGCAGAAGAGAGGTCACAGGAGTTCCAGACCTCTAAGGCCCGCCATTGCTTGAAAGGGCTTCCCTTTATTCCAGATCCACAGAATTCTCCTTTCTGGCATTTCGATCAGACAACTCGACACATCTCCAAGCGTTTGACACCAGGAGACCAATGGCTTCGAAGGGCCCCTGCATCCCTCCACAGCCGGAAAACACAAACACACCCTGTCTTGGTGGTGGTGTGGGTTTAAGAGAAAAGAGCAGAGATACTCGGAATGGTGCCAGCAGAAAAAGGGCCCTGCACAGTCGCCCGGGATGCCCCCGAAGGAAAAGCAACCCGTCGGTGCACCCCCCCCCCCCCAAACAGGGCCACGGACAAGGTATCCTAGGCGAGCGGGAACCTTGGCTCCGTGGCGTCTCTGGCATGTTTCCTTCCTCGGCTTCTTTCATAAACCCAAGGCCATCTGGCAACGCTCAGATGCTTACAATAGGGGGCGAGGACGCCTTTTGCCCAGACGGAGGGGGCTGGAGTCTAGACGCTCCCGAGGCGATGGGGGGGGGGAGGACACCAGGCCTGCCTGAGTGAGGCGGCGGGGGGGGGGGGATCCCGGGGAACCCGCCGCGTTAACCCCTCACCTTCCAGATAGAAGGCCCTGCAGCCGTCGTCTTTCAGGCGCTTGAGCAGCAAGCCCAGGACGGAGTCGCCGGCCGTGTTCTCGTTCCAGTCGCTGCTGCTCTCGTCGTAGAGGACGAGGGTGTCGGTCCCGCAGCGCCGGGCGAATTTCTCGCGCTCCTCCTCGCCGCTGGCGAAGAGGGCGCGCAGGGGCAGGTTGCCCTTCTGCAGGCGGCGCAGCATGATGCCCGGCAGGGCCACGTTGATGGCCGACTCGATGTGCGACGACTCGTACAGTTCCTGCGGGCGGCAGTCCATGAGCAGCAGGCGCTCGGCGCCCAGCTCCAGCTGCTCGTTCAGCCACGCCACCGTCTTGCTGATCGCCATGTCCGACACGAAGGGGGGAGCGGGGGGCCTGAGCGTATCTAGCATGAGGGAAAGCTGCGCAGGGCCGGCGGGGGCTCCGGAAGGCAGCAGAAACGCCGACAGGCAGCGAGAACTCGGACTTGGCCTCGACAGCAGCCGGGGGAGCGAGACGAGCCGCAGCCGCTCGGTCCCTTCGTGCGCCTGCAAGCCGGGAGCGCTCGGGGGCTGCTGAGGTTGTCAATGAACGCACGAATGGGTCGCTCTAATCGTCCCTCGAGGCCAAGCGCTGCCTTTCCTCCTCCAACGAGATCGGCTCCAACGTGCTCGGACGCCTTTGCTTACAACCGAAAGAAAGGCATGGCACAGAGCCCCTGCGCCTTCCCCTCAGTTCTTTGCTTGCAGGCTGCCGCTCCCGTGTGCAACTTCTGGCTGCCTCAGCACCCGCTTCTCGCATCGTG
Organism: Gekko japonicus; assembly: GCF_001447785.1. Classification (NCBI taxonomy): domain Eukaryota; kingdom Metazoa; phylum Chordata; class Lepidosauria; order Squamata; family Gekkonidae; genus Gekko; species Gekko japonicus. The sequence goes on from NW_015175480.1 coordinate 101,726, forward strand.
TTTCCCGCCCCCAACCTCCCCGTCGTCTTCTTCCTCCTCCTCCTCCTCCTTCCTCCCAAGTCCCCTTGATGTGATCAATGTCCCTTTTAATCAGCCCCGCAGGCCCCCCCCCCCGCCAGGCAGTTCCTCAATGGATACAAACATGGAACGTCTCAATGGATACATTCTCCGGCTCGGCCAATGAGCGCTCGCGGAAGAGGCTGTTGCCGTGGAGACGGACCGGCTGGAACAGGTTGTGTTGATGAATTGTTAATGAGTTTGTCATTCACAAAAACGGAAAGGAATTTCCGCTCCGGATAAGCCGAGTGCAAACAAGCAGCAACAGCAGCTCAGCGGGAGGAAGGAGGAAGGGGGGGGGGGGGGGGAAGGGCGGTAAGG
>NW_015175480.1:102308-114853 GCF_001447785.1 Gekko japonicus
CACAGCAACAGAGCGGGAGGAAGGGTGAAGGGGGGGGGGGGGAGGCAGAGCCGTCAGAGAAGCGGGTCTGGGGCTCGAATTTCCCTCTGTCGGCGCTCACGCGGAGCAGCCCAGCGATTACACAACAAATGGTCCAATTAGAGAAGGAACAAAAGGCGCCCTCTCGCTCCACAAAGGCGCGCGTTTCCTACTGGAGGTCTAACGTGGCGATCGGAGGGAACTTCTCGAGTGTCCCCCCCCCCCCGGAACAATCCTTGCCCCTGTTCTCAGGGCGCAGTTGAAATCCTTTCCTTTTAGGGGAGACGTTGTGCAAATGTTAGGTGCATTCTGGACTGATCTCCCCATGGGGGGAATGTTATGCTCGCTGTTAAAGAAGCCCACGCGTGTCTTTTCTGTTTGTAACGCGCCGTGCAACTCTCTCGGGCTCACGGGCCGAGACACGTGTCTGGTGGTCATGCCGGCTTGGAAGCGCCCGCTGCCGGGTGACCTTAGGAAGTCAGGCGCGGGGAAGCGCCGCGACGGCTTTTTTGCTGCCCTCCGGGCAAGCAGCGTTAACGGGGAAGAAGGCTCCGCCTTGTCATTGGTGCCGAGCGTGGGTCGCCCTTCGAGCGCTGCGTCGCGGAGGAAGCCGCTTGGCGCTGGCAGAGCTGGCAAGGAATTGCCCGTGTGCTTCCCCGGAGCCTGCCGCCGCCCAGCCCGGGCGCTCTTCTTTGCAGCAGCCTCTCGGCTCGGCAGCGAAGAAGGAGTCCCACGCGGCTGCCTCTGTGGCTTCCCCGCCGGGCGTGCCAAAGCCGACGAGCTGCTGCACGGAGGCCTCCGCGACTTCCCCGGGGGCCGTCTTGGGCCAGGCATTCGGTGCCGCGCCGGGGAGTCCAGCCACGGTGTGTAAAGCAGGGCCAAGAGCCGCTCCGGGAAAGAGGAATGACGCCCCTTGGGGATCCTGCAGAGGCCGTAACAAATTCAGAGCGGCAGGTAGCGAGATCAGTGGGGAGGAGAAACCCCCGTTTCGGACGGCAGGCGCGTCACTGACAAGCAGATCGTCCGGCTCTGCTTACTACCCGGGTGGAATAGTGTACTGCACATGCATTTAAAGATTGGGAAATACATCGTCTCCTCCCCAAACCCGCCAGCAGTCATCTGTTATGACTGAAAACCCCCGGGTCTCCCTTTCCCACAATGCAACCTGCAAGGTCATAAATGAATAACATGCAATTCCAGGGAAACCTTAACCAGATCCAGTAATCAAATAACATGTCAAACAGAAGCAAAATCACTAACCAGTGTGACAAAATAAATCACTCCAGCAATACCTTCTCAAAGAAAATCGCTTCAGCTTGGTGCAGCCCGTGGGAGAGGGAGGCGAAGTCCAAAAACGGGCCATTAGAGAGAAAGTCTTGTCAGAGATGCCTTGCCTAAGCTGGTGGGGGGGGGGGAGCTCTGAACCCAGAATGCCTGCATGACCCTAGAAAATAAATGCTTCAAAATAAAGGGCAGGGTCTGGATTTGGCTTCTGAACTACCTGACTGACTACATGTTCTACCTGACTGACAGGGTGGGCTTTTCTGCAAAAATGTGGTGGAGGAATTTCTCGGTCTGTGCAGATAGCCCTGAGGTTAGACTTCTACCGCAAAAGCACTTGAGAGGGAGAATCCGGCATAAAAGTGCTGAACTGGACTTTTTAAAGGAGATCTCACAATATCTCCCACCCTCTTGGAACAGGGACAGATCCAGGTGGGCAGCCATGTTGGTCTGAAGCAGTAGAACAGATTTTGAGTCCAGTGGCACCTTTAAGACCAACAAAGGTTTACTCAAGGTATGAGATTTTGTGTGCATGCGCTGTATCTGAAGAAGTGTGTACACACAAAAGCTAATTCCTTGAGTAAACCTTTGTTGGTCTTAAAGGTGCCACTGGACTCAACATTTATTCCTCTTGAATGGGGATTCGGGATTTCTAACTCACTATAGCTGTTGATTAATTTACTAAAACCAGGAACGTCCCCACATATAATAGAGGTTAACTGGTTTAGCAAAACAAGTGAATGATCTCTGCACTTTTCTTTATGATGTTTTATGTAATTATAATTTCAACCTGTACTTCCTGCATTGCATGGCCCCTTCACCCTTATCCCCCCCCCCCCTATCTGCTAGATAAACGGATCTACTCCTTGCATCTGAAAAAGTGGATTCTTGTCCTCCCAATTTTAAACTGGATTAACGTTTTTGAAAGTCCTGGAAGGCTCCTGTTGGTTTTTCAGAGGGTGGAAACTCTCCCCAAAAGTTTTAAAGACAAGTAATAATACTCATAGGAATATGTTAAATATCTTGAATATGTAAACACATACAACACTTCAAAAGAATGTAATGAACATCATTACATTCTGCCAGGCGATGCATACCTCCCATAATAGGGGTAGACGATGGAGCAATACCGCGGTGGTGGAATAGTGGCGGTGGCAGCTCCTACTCAAAAGCCTGGCGGAAGAGCTCCGTCTTGCAGGCCCTGCGGAACTGCAAAAGGTCCCGCAGGGCCCGGATCTCCTCCGGGAGCACTTCAGACAGGCCCATAGCCAGGAATTTCTTGCTCAGGGGGGGATTTTTTATTTTGCTTGTGGGGCGCTAATAATGAAGACAAGTTGTGTATCACTGAATTTTTTTTTCCAGGTTTATTAATGGTAAAAGTAATGGTAAACATTCTTACTGGGCACAGCTGTGAGAAAGAAGAGGGAGAAAGAAGGCAGAGATGGAAGCACAGGGTGCTCAGGCTTCCTCCTGCAGCAGCATGGGCTTGGCGCCTCCCCCTTAGGAGCTCTCCTGTAGGGGGGGAGTGGGAGAGCTGCTGAGGGCCACCTTTGCTTTCTTGCTCTCCCCCCAGCATGAGGCAGAGCAGGCTCCCCAGCTGCTGGTCAGATCTGAGCACGCAGGCTCTGCAGGGGAAAGGCAGGCACTTCAGACAGGCCCATAGCCAGGAATTTCTTGCTCAGGGGGGGGATTTTTTATTTTGCTTGTGGGGCGCTAATAATGAAGACAAGTTGTGTATCACTGAATTTTTTTTTCAGGTTTATTAATGGTAAAAGTAATGGTAAACATTCTTACTGGGCACAGCTGTGAGTACCATAACAAGACTTAGGGTTGCCAACCTTCATGTGGGGTGGACTCTATTGCATTGTCATGACTTTTACCCTGTTTGAATAAGGGTTCATAGTAATGCTTTCATGTCACTTTTAATCAGTGAAGAAACTGTCTGAATAGGCGTAAAATGGGGTAGCTCACTTGTTTTAACTGACATGGATTAATTAGTTATCCTAGTGGAGAAAAAGAAAGTCCCGTGTGCAAACAAACTCCTAACACACACAACTCCCCCCCCACCAAGAGCCACTCCTGCCACCATCCAAGCCACACACACACAGAACTTCCCCCCTTCCCCCCTCCCCAAGAGTTGCCCCTGCCGCTATCCAAGCAAAGGCCCAGCTTGCCTCCCTCCTTCTCGGGCAATGGAGGTGGCCTTGTTTACCTGCTTGGAGCACTTAGCTGGCCAGGAGGGCTATGAGCTTCAAATGTCTTCAAACCCCCCTCGCGCTTGTAAGTGCATTGGTTAGCCTTTACTCTTTTGTACATTTACCTGAGAGTAAATCCCATAGAACAAAGTGGAACTAACTATTGGGCGAGCATGCATAGGATGACAGTGTCTTCCCAGTACCTGGCTTGGAGGGCTTTGAATTGGGTTGCTTCTCAAGCCATCCAGGAAGGGAAAGGTAGGAAAGGGGGGTAAGTTTTATTTTCAAAATAAGAGAGATGTTGTACTCCTCCTATCTCCTGCAATGCTAGAGTTCAACCTGAAAGAACCTGTTCACGTACATTTACTCTGTGTTTACTTTTTAGTAATAATAATTGTATGCTGTCAAGTTGTAGCTGACTTATGGTGACCCCATAGAGTTCTCAAGGCAAGAGACAAACACAGGTGGTTTGCTGTTGCCTTCCTCTGCATAGCAACAGCAGTCTTCCTTGGTGGTCCCCCATCCAAGTACTAACCGTGACATCTAAGCTCTGATGAGATCACCCCAATCTGGAGAGCTTGAAAGCTTGTCTCATAAGTCTGACTTGCAAGGCCTTCCCCTCCCGGCAGAGACAAAGCGTGGCTGAGGTTCAGCAGAGGTGGGAAGAGTCAACCCTACATTCTCAGAGGTACTCTGGTCATTTTAAAGGTTGTTATTATATATTTAATAATAATAGTGGTATTTTTGTATGTATTTGGTGGGGTGATGCACAGGATAGACAGTCATAAGAAAATAAGAACGTAAGAGAAGCCAATGTTGGATCAGGCCAATGGCCCATCCAGTCCAACACTCTGTCACACAGTGGCCAAAAATACCAGGTGCCATCAGGAGGTCCACCAGTGGGGCCAGGACATTAGAAGCCCTCCCACTGTTGCCCCCCCAAGCACCAAGAATACAGTGCATCACTTGCCCCAGACAGAGAGTTCCTGTCTCTACCTTGTGGCTAATAGCCACTGATGGACCTCTGCTCCATATGTTTATCTAATTCCCTCTTGAAGCCGTCCATGCTTGTAGCTGCCACCACCTCCTGTGGCAGTGAATTCCATGTGTTAATCACTCTTTGGGTGAAGAAGAGCTGTGGCTCTAGGTTGATGGCAATTGTGAATGGTGTTCTCCCAAGCCATGTGGTTAGCATCACTAGTTTACACATTCATGTGAACTGGAGTGCAGCAGAGTCAGAACCGACTTTTCATGTCTGCAGCATTTGTCACTCTGGGCCTTTTCAAGTAAAAGAGCTGCTGGTGGTGCTAAAGGCAGCATTTGTATCAGTAGATTCTCGCTGATGGCTCACAGGAATTGGGTAGTCATATCTTCCTGGCCAATGCTGTATGGTGAGGGTTGGAAGGGAATTGAATACACATCCTTCCTCCTCGCAAGGCAGTAGCAAAGTAGCCTCTGAGGTTTGTGCTCCTGTGGAATGCATCAAATTGACCAGCAGGTGCCATCAGGTCTGGCTCTTTGTGCCAATCTACTATGCAACCCCTGTGCATGGTTTAAGTGTGTGTGTGTGCTGGGGGAATCTGGAAAGACTCTGTAAAAGTGATTGGGCCAAATTCAGTTTAAAGCATTGTCACAGCATTCTGTTATTTGACACACACACCCCGACAAGTGGGGCATTCGAAAGTCTCCTGGTCTCCCCCAAAGCAAATAATCTCCAGAGTCTCAACTTATCTCTTATGACTAAGCACTGAAAACAATTACCTGTCCTCTCTGCTAAAGATTTGTTTTCTTCTGGGTTTCCAAGCTCCTCTTGTCCCAAAGTTCTCTCTAGGTAGTTGCTTGGATCCCTGGGGAGTGAGGCCACTGGAGGACGGAAGAGTTCATTTTATAATCTGAAAAGAGTAAACAACTGCCAGGTTTGAAAAGCACCAATTAAGGCACCTGGGCAAAAAACACACATAACAAGAGCACAAAGAACAATGTTTGGCTGCAATTTGGTGGCTATGAGCAAGGGTCATTTCCTGCAGGAGTGCACAGGAGCGGAGCTCCAGCAGTAAAGAGCCCAGGGGGCGGGCAAATGCAACAAGCTCCACCCCCTGCTCCCAGCAGCCCTCAGTCAGAGCAAGAAGCAGCCAGGTAAGTTGCAGAGCTCCCCCCAACCCCCTGGTCCAAAACAGTCCAGTGGCACCTTTAAGACCAAATTTTATTCAGGTACAAGCTCTCCCTCCTCTGCGAGGGCAGAGTCCCCCCCCCCCCCAATGGCTAGCAATCCAAAACAGTCCAGTGGAGCCTGAGCGTTGGGTGTTGCCTTCTGACACACTTCCGGTGATGTCATGGGTATGTGGCATATGCAAATAAGTTATGCTAATGAATTATGCTAATGAGCTCCTGCACCTCTTTTTCTACGAAATGACCCCTGGCTATGAGGAGGAACTGGGCATTCCAGCAATGCTTGCCAGGCTTTAAAGGGCTTCTTCTTAGGACCACAGGTTGAAATCTCTGGGTCATCAGCTTCTTTTAAGACTTCTGTACATTCCTGTTTCTGTTGACTGTTGCACATGTATATTGGCGATGGAGACAACAATTTGGCATTAGCACATCCTCAGCTTCATGTTATATTTAGTGTATAGCTAATTTCCTTTAAAATGTGCATGGTGGTCTGATGTGAGTGGCCCGCAAACGTGCCGATGGGGAGGGGTACGAGTTGATCTTTGTAGGAGGGTTGCAGCCTGGGATGTGAAAGGTGCCTCTCCCAAGGTGTAATGCCAAGGGATGGAGGCAGCTTTTTGCCCCGATAGGTCCTCATGGCACGGAGTCGGCAATGGTACCTAGAGGCACACACTGGACCGAGCGCGCAAGAGACCCTCCTGAACCGATCTTCCCTACCACAGAAATGAACGCAAGTAAGAACAGGTGTAAACTTATGATTTAGCGAGTCTCCACTTGATTGCTGGTAGTAAAGCCGACCTGAAGCCCCAAACAAGCGGTGGTGGTGGGGAATCCCCATCCCGAACAGACTGAGTTAAAGCGAGAGGTGAAGGCGGCTTGAAAAGAGTGAATGGTGATGGAGTGAGGTGCAGATTAGCAACAAAGTGATATTTCCAGGCTTAAAGAGGCCTTAAGAGACTTTTAAAAACTTCCTACTAAGTAAAAACAATGACGCAGCGTGCAGAAAAAATGGTGGCGAAAGCAAAACTTACAGGAGCAGCAAGCTCATTGTCTCCGGTTACCAAACCGGAAACAGCCACAGACTTCACCAAAATGATTGCTGCAGCCCTGCACCCTCTAGTGGACCAGATGACCACTCTCAACCAGAAAATGGATATGATGTACAAGAAGCTTCAAGATACTTCAGCAAAAACAGAGAAGATAAATAAGAAGCTGAAAAAAGTTGACCTTAAGTCCAAAAAGTTTGAACAAAGACTGGAGGTGGTGCAAAAAGATAAAATCTCTGAGAATCACCAATTGCTATCCCTCCAAATGGAAAAATCAGCATATGTCCTGAGATTTCAGAACATTTCTGAGCAGAAAAGTGAAAACCTGAAAGAGATTTTAAGCAAAGAATTGGCCCCCGTGGTAAGATTAACAGTAGAAGTGATACAAAATGACATGGATATAGTATACCATACATATCCAAAATATATAAAGAAAAATAAGCTGCCCGGGGAAATATTTGTTAAATTCTCAAAAAGGTCAATAAGAGTCTTAATCCTGAAAGCGACAAGCAGAACTGTTTTGAAAATCCAAGAGAACAAACTAAAATTTTAAAAGATATTCCATTTGAGATCACAAAAAGAAGAAGAGAGTACAGAGACCTGGCACAGTTTCTTCAAGAACACAACACCCCATACCGATGGTTAACCCCGGAAGGGCTTACTTTCAACTTCAATGGCAAAAAAAATAATAATGACTCTGTCTTCAAAGCGAAAAAATTTCTTGAGCACCACCAACAAGATAAAGATGGATCTGAGAAACTGGAGGACAACAAGGATTCCGAAAAAGAAGAAGACAAAACTTAGGAAAGTTCTACCAACTATTCGTCGGCTGAATCCTTAGATTTTGAAGCAGAACTAGGGGCTACGGCTCCTAAGCCCCCCCAAAATAAAAAGGACTTTGAAAAGAAACGTAGAGGAAGGAAATAAGTAAAATAATGAAACTCTAATGGTCTGATAATTATCAGGAACTAATAACCCTTAACTAAGAAGCATACACTCTAACCAAATTTGTTTGTGAACACTCACTCAGTCATCTATATAACTATTGTATTAACTCTCAAGCGTTACTACTTTGACAATAGGGAATTATCCTTACTTTAAACAATTGTATTAACGATCTCTTGCTACTCGTAGTTTTAGTTTGTTCCCATCCCCAAACCCTATAGGTGTGTAGTTTAGAAAAGCAATAAAAATGTTTTTTAAAAAATGTGCATGGTGAATGCTCTGTACATTCATAGAAACCATGTGCTACAATTCATAGTGATGTGGGGAGGTGCTGCTTCCATTTGTATTGCCAGTCAATGTGACATCACGAGGTCCCATCCCTTGCATCTCGGGGTTTGGGTTGCTAGAGATCTGGCAACTCCGTCCATGAGACTTCCCTTAGAATTGCAAAATGGAAGCAGTTGTTGCCCTGTCCAGTAGAATCCTTTTCCTTCTCACTCTAAGATTATCTTCAGGGAGCAGAAAGGTGCTGCACATAATGTCCATGTAAAAATACAAGCCCACGTGAGGGATTCAATGGGCACTTTGTGGAAAGTACAAAACCCTGTTCAATGGCCAGACTAGGGTTGACAGGTCCCTCTTGGCAACCAGCATAAGGTGGCGGGGAGACTTACCAGGAGCCCTCACTGGCAACACACTGACATCACTTCCTGTGCACACAAGAGATGATGTCAGAACATCACTGGCAAAGCTAGCGATGCTCTGGCATTGCAAAAAACCACTGTTTTTACCCAAATGCCAGAGCATTCCTGGTACCCCCCCCCAGTATCACTTGTGGCCACATGGGGAGTGATGTCAGCACTTCAGGACACTGCTGACATTCCCCCCATTTGGTGCCATTCCCCTCCCCCTGCTGGCTAGCTGAGCAGTAGCAGGGAGGGCCCACTGGAGGTGGAGGATTCCTCACCCCCAGTGGACACCGACAACCCTAGGCCAGACAGTTAGGAGATGTAACCCCAAAGTCTGTTGCTCACCAGTTTTTTGGAAAGAACAAATGCTCATGAGTTTATGAAGGCTTTCATTGTGTTTAGATTTTATGGGCTATGTAGCAAGTAACATTTTATGACAAGTAGCAACACTTTCCATCCCCATTATGGATGGCACATGGCACACTGCTGTGCTCATGAAACCATTCATTTCTCTCAGTTTATATTAATGCGGTGGCTGAGTGCCAGAAGCATTACATAAATGATTGATTCCCCGCTGTGTTCTTTTGCCTGTGTAATATGGCCAGCTTATGCTAAAGGCAATTTTAAAAATAAATTTATGAGCCCCAGGGCTTTGCACATCTGGCTCAGGCTCTTCTTTACATTCCTGAATTCAGGGGATCCCTATCCCAGCTGGCTTGAACATGGCGTGGTTACAGCCCAGCTATGCAGGCCTGAAAGTCCGTTCCAAAGCATTGCTCTGCCATGAAAACTCACAGGGTGACCCCAGGCCCATCGCAAGCTCCCAGACTAGCCTACCTCACAGGATTGTTGTTGTGAGGACAATGTGGAGAGGGAGGGAATGATGTGGCATTTGGGTTCCTATGTGGGGGGGAAAAGGTGTTGTTGTTTTTTGCCGTCAAGTCACAGCTACCCTATAGGGTTTTCCAGGCAAGAGACCTTCAGAGGTGGTTTGCCACTGAGTGCCTCTGCATCACAACCCTGGACTTCCTTGGTGGTCTCCCATCCAAAAACTAGCCAGGGTCGACCCTGCTTAGCTTCCAAGATCTGATGAGATAGGGCTAGCCTGGGCCATCCAGGTCAGGGCAAGGAGGGGAAAGTAGGATATAATTTTAAAAACTTGGGAAAAGATTCCAATGGGGTGTGTTCCACCTAGGGATGCCAGTCCTCAGGTGGGGGTGGGGGATCCCCTGATTTGGCAGGCTCCTGCCCTCTGCTGGCCAGCTGGCTGGTGGGGGGAGCCCTTCCCCTAAGCCCCACCCCCGGCAGCATCCTGTGAGATTTAAAGGGCCCTCCGTCTGATTGTCAGGAGCATATGGCCCACTGACCAGCTGGAGGGCCCTTTAAACCTTGCAGGAGGGGAGGGAGAGGGGCGGCCGCTGGCCACACACCTGAACTCTGAGCGGCAGATTTGCCTCTTGGAATTCAGGTGTATGCCCCCACCTTCTTGTGGAAAGCATTTAAAGGAACCCTTTAAAGGCTCTGGGCAAGAAGTGGCGAGAGGGGGGGGGGGGGGGGGGAACTGAACTCCAAGTGGCAAATGTGCCACTTGGAGAACTGGTGTGTGGGGGCAGGGTGCCAATCTCCAACATGATGACATCACTGTTGTGGGAAATCATCATGTTGGGGATGTCCCCACCTGCTCCAGAAATGCCCCCCAAAGTCCCCCACCGCGGACTAGGAAGGACCTGGCCACTCTAGTTCTACCTGTAGTCTGCAGTGGCACTCTCCATTCTAGGGGCTTATGCTGCTTCATGTGTAAATGCAAACCCATTCATGGGAAGCATTAAAGAGAGCACTGAGGCAGACTGCCCTTGCAACTGCCCCTCTGCAACCACACGCATGAGTTGTCCTCCACTTGAAAGGCTGATGGGGCCTAAAAGATAAAGCATCTTTAAAAAATACTTTGGGCCATATAAAGTGACCAAACAGTTGTTTCGAGTCTCTTTATTTTTACCCGCTCTTTACACTTGGCATTGCCACTCTGTTCTGGGGATAAGATTTTGGGCAGAATTGTGTGTATAACAGAAATACGGTGTGACTCATGCATGCCATTTTGGGTGGTTTAGGTCTATTCTAGCATGTAGGTGTTTGTATAGAGCAATTACATAAGTGTCAGTAGCTAAGAACTTTTGACATTTGTGGCAGCCTAACAGAGATTCTTTCATAAACAAAAATGTTCAAATGAAGGATTTATTCTCATATCTAGAGATCTATTTATTGGTTCGAGGAACATTTGGCTAAAGTTAATTTATTATCTCAGCATGTTGCATTTCCTCTAAAAGAAGGAAATAATTTTCAAAACAACTAAGACACATTATATAAAAACTTCCTGAAATCACAAATTATTCTTTGCAAATGTAAAGAATCATTTGTGATTTCAGGGAGTTTTAATACAGATTCTTTCGAAATGTGTAAAGAATCATGCTTTTTTACACAGAAAGTGGTTATAATGTGGCATTCACTGCCAGAGGATTTAGTGATGGCCAGGAATAAACAGCTTTAAAAGGGGATTAGATAGGTTCATGGAGGATAAGTCTATCAATGGTTACTAGCCATGGTGACTGAGGGAAACTTCCACATTCAGAGGCACTGAGCCTCTGAATCCCAGAGCCAGGAGGGATCAGGGGAAGCCCTCGGCCTCTATACCCTGTTGTTGGCCTTCCAGAGGAACTGGTTGGCCACCGTGTGAGACAGGATGGTCTGGTCCAGCAGGTCTCCTCTTATGTTTTTATGAATAAACTTCCATACATCTGAATCAGAACTGACCAAAAAATTTGATTGTCGTTTCCAAGGCCTAAAGAAAGAAAGTGAATCATTTCACTTGTGTTTGACTCTATTGTATTGTAACCAGGGATCATTTCATAGAAAAAGAGCTGCAGGAGCTCATTAGCATAACTTATTAGTATATGCCACACCCCCTGACATCACCGGAAGTGTGCACCAGCCCCTCTGACAGGCAGAAGCACCTGAGATCCATTCTTTCCCCCCTCTCCTTTCCCTTCGCCTCCAAGTCCGGCGAAGGAAAAGGGGAGGGGAAGGATCTCAGGCGCTTCTGCATGCCCACAGCCAGCCTGGGTGAATTATAGAATCATAGGCTCATAGAGTGGGAAGGGACCTCCAGGGTCATCTAGTCCAACCCCCTGCACAATGCAGGAAATTCACCAATACCCCCCACACACCCCAGTGACTCCTGTTCCACGCCCAGAATATGATTTTTTAAAAAACCCTCCAGGATCACTGGGGGCCAAACTGGCCTGGAGAAAAATTGCTTCCTGGCCCCAAAGTGGCGATCAGCATTTCCCTGGGCGGGTAAGAAAGGGCCACAAGAACTAAGCACTGATGCAACCCTTCCTGCTCTACCTCTTGTGATTTGCCTAAGTTCACACAATCAGCATTATGATCCTTTTAAAGTTGAAAGCATGATATAAATGCAAAGGACTATTTGTAAGATTATCTGTAAGACATCTCATCTCACTTCTGGCAATCACTTGGAGAGACCCTATCACTCAGCTTCCATTGCCCCACACACACCCCACACTGGAATAAGAACATAATATCAGGCCATACCACATTGCAATAAAGCCCCTACAACTGTATACAGAAATACAGAAATACTTCCCTACCATTTGCCACAACTAGCCCACCACACAACCAGGATCAAGACTCCTAAGTGGACCAACAGACAGGCATACACTCGTTTGAGAAACTGAGTATTACATTACAACACCTCTGGAACATTACAGATCAGTAGAGGCAGCACTGCACAGTGGTCAGAGTTGCAGATTGATGTGGGGAGACCCAGGTTTGTATTCTCACTCTGCTGGCTGAGTGACCCCGGGCCAAATCTCCCCTTCTCTACCTAACCTACCCCACAGGGTTGTTGTGAGGATGAAATGGAGACTCATGGGCAGGGTCCCCAGCTTCCCTGGCAGGAACACTATGTTAAGAAATCTCTCACAATTATGCAGCCATAGCAGGCAGGAGGGAAGGAGGCGAATACCTCCAGCGCCAGAGACTAGTAGAGGAAGAGTGAAACTTTGGGGACGCACCCGTGCACCAGAGGACCAAGGCAGCAGGAGGCAAGAAGCCTGAGCGAGCTGGGGGCCCGTAGAATTGGACCCCCTGGTCCAATGTTCTTCAAACGTGGTTGGTATCTTGGG
>NW_015175480.1:115428-116060 GCF_001447785.1 Gekko japonicus
ATCCCCTCCATTGTTCTCTATGGTGGGAAAAAAAGTTACTTATTTCCCACCATAGAGAACAATGGAGGGGATAGGGGCAACCTGTTTGGGGGCCCGTAGATTTGGACCCCCTGGTCCAATGTTCTTCAAACCTGGTTGGTATCTTGGGGAGAGGCTCCAGAAGCTACCCCATGAGTTTGGAGCCTATCCCTTAAACTCCCTCCCCTCCAGCCTCCAGAATATACCGTATGTTTTTGCCATTGACTTCAATGGCCCATAGGATATAATGGGGCCGAAATTGACATCCGGCTGGCCCTTTGGCGTTCTAGCGCGGAGCCTGAAAAAGGAGGGGAGGGGAGGGGGGCGGCTTTGAAGCTGTTTTTCAGGCCTGGAGCCTAAAAAAGGTGGGAAGGGCAGGTCAGCAGTCCCCCCCCCTCGCAGTGGTTGCAGGTGCCGCCGAAAGCGGCGGTGGCGGTGGCCATAACTTTTTAAAGAGCCCCTAAGGACAGCTGGGGGAGCCAGAATGACCTCTCGTGCAAGAGGTGGAATTCGCCCCTACAAGTCCAAGGCCACCACCCCGGGGCTCAGGAAGGCACGAGAACGTCCCCCCCCCCCGCAGGCGTCGCAGCTGCCACCGAGAACAGCGACAGCAG
>NW_015175480.1:116117-131340 GCF_001447785.1 Gekko japonicus
AGGGAACATTTCGGCCCCCCCCCCGTGGGCATCGCAGCTGCCGCCGAGAACAGCGATGGCGGCCATAACTTTTTAAAGAGCCCCTCCCGAGAGCTGGGGGAGCCAGAATGACCTCTCGCCTGTGATGTCCAAGGGGCTCAGGGAGGCAGCGCCGCTCGGACATCACAGGCGAGAGGTGGAATTTGCCCCTACGAGTCCAAGGCCATCACCCCGGGCTCAGGGAGGCAAGGGAATGTTTCGCCCCACCCCGCCCCACGCACGGGCGTCGCAGCTGCTGCAGAGAACAGCGGTGGCGGCCATAACTTTTTAAAGAGCCCCTTCCAAGAGCTGGGGGAGCCAGAATGACCTCTCACCTGTGATGTCCAAGCAGCATCACACGCGAGAGGTGGAATTTGCCCCTACGAGTCCAAGGCCACCACCCCGGTGCTCAGGGAGGCAGGGGAACGTTTTGCCCTACCCATCCCCCCGCGCTGTCGCAGCTGCCGCCGAGAACAGTGATGGCGGCCATAACTTTTTAAAGAGCCCGTCCCAAGAGCTGTGGGAGCCAGAATGACCTCTCGCCTGTGATGTCCGAGTTGCATCACACGCGAGAGATGGAATTTGCCCCTCAGTCCAAGGCCACCACCCCGGGGCTCAGGGAGGCACTGAGAACAGCGTCAGCGGCCATAACTTTTTAAGGAGCCCCAAAGGAGAGCTGGGGGAGCCAGAATGACCTCTCACGCAAGAGGTGGAATTTGGCCCTACGAGTCCAAGGCCACCACCCCGGGGCTCAGGGAGGCGGGGAAATGTTTCGGGGGGCCCCACCGTGTCCCAACTGATGGCTGGTGGGAGCAGGGGGTGGGACTTATGTGCCCGCCCCCTGGGCTCCTGATTGGCAGAGCGGTGGTCCGGTGCACTCCGGCAGGAACCGAGGCCTGATTGTAACTAGTCCACAGAGCCAGTGGGACATAATGGCTGAACATGGACCATGGGCACCTGGGTTCAGATCCCTACTCTGCCATGAAGCTAGGGTTGCCAACCTCCAGGTGGGGCCTGGAGAGCTTTTGGTAGCACAGTTGTTCTCCAGGCTACCGAGATCATTTCCCCTGAAGGAAACAGCTGCTTTGGAGGGTGGAGACACTATGGAGTTATGTCCCACTGAGGTCCCACCCTCCCCAGACTCCATCCTCCCCAGGCTCCACTCTCAAGCCTCTAGGAATTTCCAGAACCAGAGTTGGCAACCCTACATGAAGCTTGCATGGTGATTGTGGGCCAGGCATTGTTTTTCAGCATAATTTTTATCACAACAGCCCTGTGAGATAGGTTAAGAAGACCCAGATGGGGAATTAAGGTATCAACTCACCTCTCTAAGTTCAAGCCTAAATGGAACATAACCCATCCCCCTCTAGAACAGTTTTATCTACTGAACACCACCACTTCTCAGCTCAGAATGCATGGAGAAGGCATTAGTTTGCCTTGATCCTCAAGGGCCACTGTGAATTAATGCACTTAAAATGATTTCAGGAAGCTCCATGCCAACTTCCATGTGGGCCCTGGAGATCTCTTGGAATTACAACTGATCTTCAGACTACAGAGATCTGCTCCCCTGGGAAAAAAGGGCAGCTTTAGAGAATGGACTCTTGTCATTATACCCCGCTGAGGCCCCTCCCCTTGACAACCCTAGCTGAAACCTTTCAGAGCAAAGAAATCCCTACTGCAGAAATCTAGATGCTTTTCATGTTTCTGGTAACTGATCAGCCAGTTCAGTATTTCCTCCAACCTTCCATCTTGCCTTTGAAGTGAGACATATATGTGTGTACACACACAAGGAGAAAGAATTCCTGAATGGTCTCAGCTTGAAGCAAATTACACTGTTCTCCTCCTCTCCCCCGGTCTAGCGTTTATGCATCTGTTCCCCTAAAACCACATTCACAACCTGCCAGTCCATGCAGGAGGGAGGTAGAAGTTAAGGGAGAGAGTGCCACGTTTTGCCCTTTACTGTGCTGCACAAGATTGTTCTCTCTTTCTTTGGGTACTGTTGTTTGTATTCAGCAGCCAGGATGAGAACAAAGGAAGTTCCTTTTGCAGGATATACTGAAACTGGCTAAAAATGGAAGAGAGAGGATGTGAAAGGGAATCTCTCTCTCTCTGTGTGTGTGTGTGTGTGTGTGTGTGTGTGTGTGCACGCATACACAGCCTTTTAGGTAAGCATTCTAAAGCTGAAACAGAATATCACTACTGGAAAATAGTTAGAGCTTTAAAACTAACCATTTCCAAATAAGGTTTTAATCCTTTTCCAAAGTTAAGTTGAAAAATGTTGTGAGCTCTGATGAATGCCTGCAGGAGGATAAAAATCTCTGTGGGGTTTCCAGTCCCCAGATCTCCAGGGTTTTTGTTATTTGGTGCAAATGGAGTCATAATTTAACTGTTTGGCTGCTTGAGCTTTTCTGAGTTTTGGCACTGTAGTTTCTTAAAAGGTCAGAGCTATGCCTTGCCAGACTTCCATCTGCTACGCAACAGCAGACAAATTCTTCTGGATTTACTTTGTACCAGCATGACAAATCCTTTATTTTCATGATCTAATACATTAGGCTTTAATGTTTCTTCTGTCAGAAATGCTTTAATGTTTCTTGCATATGAAAAGAAACCTCCCTTACAGATTCTTGCTGTCTTTTCTTTATTCCTTAAAAAAAAAACACCTCAGATTAATTAGTAGTCATTCACATGATCTACAAGAAAGGAGTAAAGACCATGTTGTGTATTAAGTTGAAATAAGATGGCTGTGGCAGCACTAGCCTGGCCATGCGGTCAGACAAACCTTCCGACCTCTGGTCTTAAGACAATAGCCACTTCAGATCATAGGGTGCACCAATGGGTTCGCCCGGATCCGAAAGTAAACCATTGAGATGTTGACTTGTAAATAGAACCAATCACGGGTGATGGGTGTGTGTGGGTGTGGTGTGGGTCACGCATGTAAGCCGGGCATTGCCTGGCCAAAGTATCTTTTGTTCCTGATGTAATTCAATAAACAAGAGCTGATTCACCATGCTGAGTTTCTGGCCTCAGTACTTTTCAGACCAAGCAGACAGCTCTAACAGAGGAGGAATGGCAGGAAATATACTACACTGTCTCATAAGCAACTGCAGCGTTAGCCTCATCTGTGGACATTATGGTGTGCTGCCTGGTCTTTTGAGAGCATCTCCACTCAGGCATGCCATAAGATGAGAAACTTGGGGCAGTTCTGTGCATCTTTCTTCTCCAAAATTGGGGGGGGGGGAGCTTACAGAAGTTTACAAAGCAGCTTTCAGAAACCTCCCAATCAATTTGAACAATACAGTTGATATAAACAAGACAAAGAAAGAAAACAAACATATTCTAGGCACTTCCTAATTCACTAAGCTACTATTGTGGGGCTCATGCTGTGAGCCATGGGCCAAAAGTCCTTTTGCAATGTGCTTCTGGCCATGCTCAAGAAGGATTAAGTACCTACAAGGACAGAGAGAAATAAAAATCAGCCTAGATCATACTCAGAGACAGTTTGGTGTAGTGGTTAAGAGCATTGGACTCTAATCTGGAGAACCAGATTTGATTCCTCACTCTTCCACATGAAGTCAGCTAGGTGACTTTGGGTCAGCTATGGTTCTGTCAGAGCTGTTCTCTCAAGAGCAGTTCTTTCAGAGCTCTCTCAGCTCTCAGCTCTCTCTCACAGGGTGTCTGTTGGGGGACAGAAAGGCAAAGAGATTGTAAGATGATCTGAGACTCCAAGTGAAGGGTGCGGTATAAATCCAACTCTCCTCCTCTTCCTCCTATCTGCAAACACCTATCTGCCTGCCCCCCGACTTCCTGCCAAGGCCCCCTGATTTCCATCCAGCCCCCAGGTCCCCCAGCTCTGTGGGCCACCCAGAGGACTCCTGACTCTCTGGGCCACCTGGAGGACTCTCACGGGCGCCCCTTCCCCAAGCGTGGCTTGCTTCCCTGCAATGGCAAGCAGAGTGTGAATGCTGCAAAAGTGGGATATATATATATATATATACATACATACATACATACATACATACATATATATGGGATTGGAATGTAAGCTGACCTTTTCCAGTCCTGTGGCCACTGTAGAATTTCCAAATTTGCTGGCATATTGAGTGCAGCTCTTTAACAGCATCATCTTTTAAAACTTTGAATAGCTCAGCTGGGATACCATCACCTCCACTAGCTTTGTTGTTAGTAATGCTTTCTAAGGCCCAGTTGACTTTGCATTCCAGGATGTTTGGCTCAAGGTCAGTGGTTGTCAAGTACATTGAGGTCCTTGTATAGTTCTTCTGTGTATTCTTGCCATCTCTTCCTAATCTCTTCTGCTTCTGTTAAGTCCCTACTGTTTTTGTCTTTTATTATGGCCAGCTTTGCACTGAACATTCCCTTGATTTCTCCAATTTTCTTGAAGAGATTGCTAGTCCTACCCATTCTATTGCATTCCTCTATTACTTTGCATTTTTCATTCAGGAAGGCCACCTTATCTCTCCTTGCTGTTCTCTGGAAATCTGAATTCAGTTGGGTAAATCTTTCCTTTTCACCTTTGCCTTTCACTTTCCCTCTTTCCTCAGCTATATGTAAAGCCTCATCAGACAGCCACTTTGCTTTCTTGCATTTCTTTTTCTTTGGGATGGTGCTGATAGCTGCTGCCTGTACTATGTCACAAACCTCTGTCCATAGTTCTTCAGGCACTCTATCAAATCTAGTCCCTTAAACATATTCTTCACCTCCACTGTATATTCATAAGGGATGTGATCTTGGTCAAACCTGAATGGCCTAGTGGTTTTCCCAACTTTCTTCAGTTTAAGTCTGAATTTTGCTATGGGAAGCTCATGATCTGAGCCACTGTCAGCTCCAGGTCTTGTTTTTACTGACTGTATAGAGCTTCTCCATCTTTGACTGCAAGTTACATAATCAATCTGATTTTGGTGTTGCACATCTGGTGATGTCCATGTGTAGAGTCACCTCTTAGGTTGTTGGAAGAGGGTGTTCACTATGTTCTCTTGTCAAAACTCTGTTAGCCTTTGCCTAGCTTAGTTTCGTTCTCCAAGGCCAAAATAGTCCATTATTCTGGTTACCTTTTGTCTTCCTACTTTAGCATTCCAGTCCCCTATGATGATAAGGACATCTTTTTTTGGTGTTAGTTCTAGGAGGTGTTGTAGGTCTTCATAGAACCAGTCCATTTCAGCCTCCTCTGCGTCAGTGGTTAGGGCATAGACTTGGAACTGAAAATGTTGTATATTTTTCTATCAAGTGGGATAAGAGCAGACAATGATTCAGGGTTGAACTACCTCACCTGAAGCCATTCTGTTCCCATCCTAAAATATCCTGTTGCTCTAGCCACTTCACAAGAATCTTCAACAAATAAGAATACAATTTCCCAGTAGCAACCAGGGGCGGATCAGGAACCCTTTTTAAAAAAAATTGGCACAATTATTGCATGCCTCCATGATTTTGGGATAACCCCTGTCTGGTTTATCTGAGTAAACAAGGGAGTGACAATTTCTGTCCACCAACATGGATTAATCTTAAGCAACTAATTTGGAATAAGAACAACACCAGGGGCTTTCCCTGAGCTAAGACTATTAAATCTTCAGTTTCCAAGGGAGTAACAGCTGGACAGTTTGGTAAACAATCATTTATAAACAATGGTCTGATGCCAAAAATAATCCTATTGGAAAACAAGCTCTTAAAATATGCTTCCCAAATGCAAGAAGGAATATGCAAGAGGAAATGCAAGAAGGAATATAACTCTAAGGGCCTGGTTTATAAAAGACCAGACTGCTGAGCTGTCATTAGAACTGGCAGCTGGCTATTAATTGAGTCCAAGCATTACGTGCTTCTTCAGTTTTCCGTAACCTGGTCAATATCTTATAGTATTTCTTTAAAAAAAACAAACTTCTTATAGTATTTCTTAAGAGCCAAAAACTCTCTCAGAGTCAAAATAACCTTGTTCCTCTTAAATTGCCTGTGCTTCCACTGCAGTTCCCACTTAACCAGCCTGCATTCCTTTTCAAACCATGAGGCACCCTTGATGGAATCAGAAGGTTTCACTCAAGGATGTCCTTCAAAGGAAGGATTTAAATAAAGTGTTTTTAAGAAAGATAAGATAGCATTTAATGTGGCCAAAGCAGAGTTGACATTTATTTGACACAGAAGCAATTTCCTCATGGCTGTTACTTCAGGGGTCTTCCATTCAAGATAAATTTTATTATCTTTGGATTCCAACGGACTTGAGGAGCAAATCTTAAACTTTGAACCAGTGGATTATTTTGCAGAACAGAAATCTGAACAGTTGGTAATACCATAAAGACAGCAATAGGGAAATGGTCATGTCCTTGTACCAATGTTCTTGCTATCTTTTCTCATATACTCTCACTTTCAACAGCATCTCATGAGAGGAATTTATTTGCACATTGAGTTAGATATCTTATCCACACAGTAGGTTTGTTCAACCCTGGCTCTCAAAAAGGAGATGAGTTTTTTTTATTATCTGCACAATCTTTTTTTCCACCTGTGCTCTGTCTTCGGTGGTTTCTTGGGGTTTGCCTTGATGTTTTTGGAAACAGAGTTAAACAGATTTTCCCATTGTATGGATGGGAAGGTGAGGAATTTGGGGGGAGGGGTGTTTTTGCATTTGTGTGTGTGTGTGTATGTGTGTGTGCCTGTGCTTGGAAGTCATGGTGACCTCTGGCAACTCCTACTGGGGCATGGAGGACATTCAGTGAAGTGGCTTGATAGACTGCCTCTGCCTCCCAACCCTGGTATTCTCTGAAGGTCTCCCATCCCAATACTTGCCATGGTCAGCCCTGCTTAGCTTCCGATATCTGATGAGATAGGGCTTGCCTGGGCTATCCAGGTCAGGGCAGAAGGTGAAGATTTCTGAGCCTCCCTGCACACATTCAGTGCCATTTCCCCTCCCGACCCCTCACTCCCACCAGCCCACACTCCAGCCCCCCAACCCCACCAGCAGGCTTTTTGCTGGCTTTAAAAAAAAACAGTAGTAGGCATGCTGGTATATCACTCTAGGAATATGCCTGCTACCAATATTTTCAAAAGCCTCCAGTCATGGGGTGGGGAGTGGCAAGTGCAAGGCAATTCCATTGTGGATGCTCTGTTGAGTTTGCAACAAGGAATGCACAACAAGGAACCAGCCCATGTTGAAGTAGCCAGTGACTGGCTGAAAGCCAGAGGTCATTTTGGGGGGGAACGCGGGGGAACGCTGTTCCCCCGGGTGAGGTGCAGGGGGGCGGGACACATGACGAAGCCCCGCCCCCTGCTTCTGGCCGCCCTGCTTCCAGCCCTCATTCAGTCAGGAGGAGGCAGGAGAAGAGGGAGGGTAAGTTGCTTCCTCCCCACCTCTCCCCACCCCTGCCTGCCTGGGGCCAGGGAGGGCCTTGGCGGGGCTTCCTCGCACTCCCGCTGGCCTTGCAGGTCCACCGCCGGGGTGTGGCATATGCTAATGAGTTATGCTAATGAGTTCCCCTAGCTCTTTTTCTACGAAATGACCCCTGCTGAAAGCACACTGCTGAGTTGGAATTTATGCCTAGCTCATAGTTCCACCTTTCATTTCAACTGGACAGCAGAGAATGTCTCATATTCTGACCAACACTGAAAACTCCTCCTTTGTGCCAAGAGCCAAAGGGAGGCTGATACACCAAGCCCACCTGAACTTAAGCTCCATGTAAACCAGGATGTATAAATTTAAGAATGGAGAAGGCCTACATCAAGTGATGAGTAGCATTAAGAAATATAAGTTTCCAGTCCTTAAGAATAGACTATTTTGGTCCCATGGCGATATTGTTATCCTAGTTTAAAGGATAACAATATTCAAATGAATCATAACAGGAGATGGTCACAGGATATTTATCTGGACCTTTCAAGGGCATCATTAGCTGATGGGAGGGAGAGAGAAAAATCATTATCTGGAACTCATGACCAGGATGCACTCCTCCAGAGAAAATTGGGTGAAAAAGGAGAATGCACCAAGGAGTGCCAACAGGCCATTATGTTTTAGAGAGGCTGATAGCTCAATGGTTTTCAATCAGCTACAGTTGCTATAAAGCAGTGGAGCTGGGTGGAGATCAGTGGGGCTATATCAGTTTAAATCAGTTGAGTAGCCTGGCTCATGGTTGTAGTTCTTTTTTTAAAAGCCCACTTAATTTTAAGCCTTCCATGAACGTGAAGACATTAATGCCTTTGGCTTTGTGGGGAAAAGCCCCACTGGTACTATTAACTCCACTGATCTACAGCACCTGTGCTTTTGGGAAGTAAGGATGTTGTTCAGTCGCACAGTCGAGTCCGACTCTTCGCGACCCCATGGACCAGATCACGCCAGGCCTTCCTGTCTTCTGCCGTCCTCTGAAGTTGGCTCAATTTAATGTTCGTTGCATCGATGACATTGTAACCATCTCATCCTTTGCTGTCCCCGTCTTCTTTGACATTCAATCTTTCCCAGCATCAGGGTCTTCTCCAGTGAGTGCTCCCTTCTCATTTGGTGGCCAAAGTATTTGAGCTTCAGTTTCATTATCTGGCCTTCCAGGGAACAGTCAGGGTTGATTTCTTTTATGATTGATTGATTGGATCTTCTTGCAGTCCAAGGGACTCTAAAGAGTCTTCTCCAGCACCATAGTTCAAAAGCATCTATTCTTCGGCGCTCGGCCTTCCTTATAGTCCAACTCTCGCAGCCATACATGACTACTGGGAATACCATTGCTTTGACCATGCGGACTTTTGTTGGCAGGGTGATGTCTCTACTTTTTATCATGCTGTTTAGGTTCGCCATTGCTTTCCCCCCAAGGAGCAGGCGTCTTTTAATTTCATGGCTGCTGTCACAGTCTGCGGTGATCTGGGATCCCAGGAACATGAAGTCTGTCACTACTTCCACGACTTCCCCTTCTATTTACCAAGGAGTGATGGGGCTAGATGCCATGATCTTAGTTTTTTTATGTTGGGCTTCAAGCCCATTTTTGCGCTCTCCTCTTTTACCCTGAGCAAGAGGTTCTTTAGGTCCTCTTCACTTTCTGCCATTAGAGTGGTATCGTCTGCATATCTGAGGTGTTGATCTTTCCCCCAGCAATCTTAATTCCCGCTTGTGATTCATCCAGGCCAGCATTTCGCATGATGTACTCTGCATATATATTAAATAAGCAAGGTGACAATATACATCCTTGTCGTACTCCTTTTCCTATGCTAAACCAATCAGTTGTTCCATATCCGGTTCTAACTGTTGCTTCTTGACCCTTATACAAGTTTCTCAAGAGACATGTGAGGTGGTGTGGTACTCCCATCTCTTTAAGGACCTGCCATCAGCTTTTTAACTCTTCCACAGGAAGTGGTAGCTGGTCTGATGTTATTTATACAGCTGGATGTATTGACATTGTCTGAGAAGAAGCTGGGGTTTGAAAAACATTGGCCTGTGAAGTACCCTTAGTTAATTACCTGAACCTTGATTTGTGAGCATTTGCCAGTGAGTAGTTCAGAGCTGTGAATGACACATTGTGGAACTTCTTTATCTTGTGAAAATAAAGTCATTAAGTATGTACAGTTATATGGCATGGTAGATCTAAATTATGACTCTGACATTGTAACTCTAGATCAAATAACTTGTGAGTTTAAAAGTTTGTTTGTAGTAAAGGTTGCTTGAGGTGGTAGCTCAAAGATTAATCAATCCTGGTATATCAACCATTACCATCAAGTTTCCAAAGAGCAGGCAGAACAGGTTTTCCATTAAAGGGCAGCTCATCACAGCTCAGAAGCTAAGCTGGCTTGGTCCTGGCTAGTATTGGATGAGAGACCTCCAAGTAATACCAGAGTTGTAACGTGGAGGCAGGCAATGGCAAACCACCTCCAAGTGTCTCTTGCTTTGAAAACCCGACAGGGTCTCCATAAATCAGCTGTGACTTGACTGTACTTTCCACAACCAAGAAATGTTCTGTAAATACTCTAGAATCAGAAAGTCAAAGTATCCATGGCACTATTGTTCTATACAAAGAAAAGATAATAAAAAATAAGGCTTGCATAAGAATCACATTGTTGTGGGGTGTTGTTGTTGTTCAGTCGCACAGTCGAGTCCGACTCTTCGCGACCCCATGGACAATCTCCCGCCAGGCTCTCCTATCTTCCGCCGTCCTCCGAAGTTGACTCAATTTCATGTTCGTTGCATCGATGACACTGTCTAACCATCTCATCCTTTGCCGTCCCCGTCTTCTTTGACCTTCAATCTTTCCCAGCATCAGGGTCTTTTCAAGTGAGTACTCCCTTCTAATTTGGTGGCCAAAGTATTTGAGCTTCAGTTTCATTATCTGGCCTTCCAGGGAACAGTCAGGGTTGATTTCTTTGAGGACTGACTGATTTGTTCTTCTTGCAGTCCAAGGGACTCTCAAGAGTCTTCTCCAGCACCATAGTTCAAAAGAATCTATTCTTCGGCGCTCGGCCTTCCTTATAGTCCAACTCTCACAGCCATACATGACTACTGGGAATACCATTGCTTTGACCATGCGGACTTTTGTTGGCAGGGTGATGTCTCTACTTTTTATCATGCTGTTTAGGTTCGCCATCGCTTTCCTCCCAAGGAGCAGGCGTCTTTTAATTTCATGGCTGCAGTCACAGTCTGCGGTGATCTGGGATCCCAGGAACGTGAAGTCTGTCACTACTTCCACGACTTCCCCTTCTATTTGCCAAGGAGTGATGGGGCCGGATGCCATGATCTTAGTTTTTTTGATGTTGAGCTTCAAGCCCACTTTTGCGCTCTCCTCTTTTACTTTGAGCAAGAGGCTCTTTAGATCCTCTTCACTTTCAGCCATTAGAGTGGTATCATCTGCATATCTGAGGTTGTTGATCTTTTCCCCAGCAATCTTAATTCCCGCTTGTGATTCATCCAGGCCAGCATTTCGCATGATGTACTCTGCATATATATTAAATAAGCAAGGCGACAATATACATCCTTGTCGTACTCCTTTTCCTATGCTGAACCAATCAGTTGTTCCATATCCGGTTCTAACTGTCGCTTCTTGGCCCTTATACAGGTTTCTCAAGAGACATGTGAGGTGGTCTGGTACTCCCATCTCTTTAAGGACCTGCCATAGTTTGTTGTGATCCACACAGTCAAAAGCTTTAGCATAGTCAATGAAGCAGAAGTAGATATTTTTCTGGTACTCTCTTGCTTTCTCCATAATCCAGCGAATGTTGGCAATTTGATCTCTAGTTCCTCTACCTCTTCGAAACCCAGCTTGTACTTCTGGTAGTTCTCTATCCACGTACTGTTGAAGCCTAGCTTGTAGGATCTTGAGCATGACCTTGCTAGCGTGTGATATGAGTGCAATTGTGCGATAGTTTGAACATTCCTTGGCATTGCCCTTCTTTGGGATTGGAATGTATACTGATCTTTTCCAATCCTGTGGCCACTGTTGCGTTTTCCAAATTTGCTGGCAAATGGAGTGCAGCACTTTAACAGCATCATCTTCTAAGACTTTGAATAGCTCAGCTGGAATACCATCACCTCCACTAGCTTTGTTGTTAGCAATGCTTTCTAAGGCCCATTTAACTTCACATTCCAGGATGTCTGGCTCGAGGTCAGTGATTATACCGTCGTGGTTGTCAAGGACATCGAGGTCTTTCTTGTATAGTTCTTCTGTGTATTCTTGCCATCTTTTCCTAATCTCTTCTGCTTCTGTTAGGTCCCTACCGTTTTTGTCCTTTATCATGGCCAGCTTTGCATGGAACGCTCCCTTGATTTCTCCAACTTTCTTGAAGAGATCTCTAGTCCTTCCCATTCTATTGTTTTCTTCTATTACTTTGCACTGTTCATTCAGGAAGGCCTCCTTATCTCTCCTTGCTGTTCTCTGGAAATCTGCGTTCAGTTGGGTAAATCTTTCCTTTTCGCCTTTGCCTTTCGCTTTCCTTCTTTCCTCTGCTATTTGTAAAGCCTCATCAGAAAGCCACTTTGCTTTCTTACATTTCTTTTTCTTTGGGATGGTGGTGATTGCTGCCTCCTGTACGATGTCACGAACCTCTGTCCATAGTTCTTCAGGCACTCTATCTATCAAATCCAGACCCTTGAATCTATTCTTCACCTCTACTGTATATTCATCAGGGATGCGATCTAGGTCAAACCTGAATGGCCTCGTGGTTTTCCCAATTTTCTTCAGTTTAAGTCTGAATTTTGCAATGAGTAGCTCATGATCTGAACCACAGTCAGCTCCAGGTCTTGTTTTTACTGACTGGATAGAGCTTCTCCATCTTTGACTGCAAATTATATAGTCAATCTGATTTCGGTGTTGCCCATCTGGTGATGTCCATGTGTAGAGTCGCCTCTTAGGTTGTTGGAAAAGGGTGTTCGCTATGACCAGTGTGTTCTCTTGACAAAACTCTGTTAACCTTTGCCCTGCTTCATTTTGCTTTCCAAGGCCAAACTTGTCTGTTATTCCAGTTACCTTTTGACTTCCTACTTTAGCATTCCAGTCCCCTATGATGATGAGGACATCATTTTTTGGTGTTAGTTCTAGGAGGTGTTGTAGGTCTTCATAGAACCGGTCCACTTCAGCCTCTTCTGCATCAGTGGTTGGGGCATAGACTTGGATTACTGTGATGTTGAATGGTTTGCCTTGGAATCGGACAGAAATCATTCTGTCATTTTTGAGATTGTATCCCAGTACTGCCTTTTGCACTCTCTTGTTGACTATAAAGGCCACACCATTTTTTCTACGAGATTCCTGGCCACAGTAGTAGATATAATGGTCTTCTGAGTTAAATTCGCCCATTCCTGTCCACTTTAGTTCACTGATTCCTAGGATATCGATGTTCAGTCTTGCCATCTCATTTTTGACCACGTCAAGCTTACCTTGATTCATAGATCTTACATTCCAGGTTCCTATGTAGTATTGTTCTTTGCAGCATCGGACTTTCCTTTCACCATCAGACACATCCACAACTGAGGGTCCTTTCGGCTTTGGCCCAGCCGCTTCACTCTTTCTGGGGTTACTTGTACTTGCCCTCTGCTCTTCCTCAGTAGCATATTGGACACCTTCCGACCTGAGGGGCTCATCTTCCGGCGTCATATCTTTTAGCCTTTTGATACTGTCCATGGGGTTTTCTTGGCAAAAATACTGGAGTGGGTTGCCATTTCCTTCTCCAGGTGGATCACGCTTGGTCTGAGTTCTCTGCTGTGGCCTGTCCGTCTTGGGTGGCCCTTCACGGCATAGCCCACAGCTTCATTGAACTGCGCAAGCCCCCTCGCCACGACAAGGCAGTGATCCATGAGGGGGTGTTGTGGGGTACCATGAAACAAACACTGGAAATACCCTGCAATTAAGTATTGTCACAAAATTGGTTTTGTCAGTCAATTTTGTTTTTATGAAAAGGTATTCAACAGAAAAAAATATAGGCCTCATGTGACTTACTGAAGACCTCAGCAGAAATTAAATACAAATGCTAAGTTTTTGCGTATGATTTATTGTTAAATCCAACACTGGAATGAGTGATGGAAGGTATCGTGGAGAAGGGGCACTTTATTTTAAATACTTCAGAAATGGTTTTGAAATGTGCAGGCCAATGAGCATGACTTGCACATCAGACACATTTAAACCCTCAATTTGGTAGAAGCAGAGCATGATCCAGCCCTATTAAGTTTCCAGACTGTGGCTTGGAAGACCTGTGAGGCAGCAATGTTACTAAAACTAAGCAGATCTGGGTCTTCATCAGTTCCTCGGTGGGAGACCTCCTTGGAATCTATATCAGCTTCCTTGAGTTCTATGAGAAAGACAGAATGCAAATAGAACAAATAAACCACAATTAAGTACCAACGGCGCATGCGCACAAACAGGAAGCGGCGTTTGCCACAGGAGCAGCGTGGCGCGAGTGCCGGTTTGAATGCGCCGTGCTGCTTCTTTGCTGCGCTGCGGACTAGCCATCTGATCTGCACCTAACGCCTACCCACGGGACCTCGAAAGGACTTCTGATCGGGCTGCTGCACATTATTTACCTCCGGGGCAATTAGCCACGCCTCCCCCCCCCATTTTCCGCCCCGTGTGACCGGGGCCTATGATTCTCTCATTCCCCAGCAGTAGCGAAGGCTCAATGGCATTTGGTCCATGGGGCTTCTGTGGTCTCAGGAAGGCATCTGGGGGAAGGGGGAAAGTCCATGATTACAAGCACCTTCTACTCACAGTTTGTCTTCTAACTATAGGAATGAAGTTTGTTCCCCTTTTCTGATGGGGCTCCTGTACATCTGCATGCAGACAAAGCTTGAAGCGCGAACATTTCTGCCTGCTATTCGGTTCTTAAAGGCATAAGACCGATAAAAAAATGTGGCAACCCTAAAAGGAATTTGGAGGCCTACCACACATATGTCCTGACCTGATGGCTCTGTTGCAGCAGGATAACATCATGACACGGGACACTACATTCCAAGTATGTAATTGCTGGCCTATTATCATTTTTATAGCAGTTTCAGCTCAAGAATTCAGACGACTTTCCCCTGATATATCATTTGGCAGAACATGTCAATGAAATTCATTAAGGTTTACTTTACATCTTGAAACTCATCAGCAGTTGACTGTTTTGGAACAAAAGAAGGTAATAGAACATTTGGATAGAGGTGATTTAATGTCATGGAGTTTTTAAAAGTTTCAACCCAAGCTATTCAAAACATCTAAAAATTATTTTTCTCAGCAAGACAGGAACTTTGTCTGAAAACAGGATGGTCTGTCTTAAAAGACGCCAACAGATCCCAGTAGACTTGGAGAAAAAACACAAGCAGGGCGTCTCGCTGCACTTTGAAAGGAAAACATCCCACTGGGTAATAAAATGGCATGTAGAGTAAACAGGAAAGGAACACTCAACACAGTGAGAGGACTGGAGGGGTCAAAATGCTGGGGAAGAGCTCAGATTTATGGGCTTGATAGGGAAACCAAATGGAAAGATTTCTTTGCCCACTGCTGCAGAAGGTAGCTGTGTAAACATGACCTCAGCATCTGCCTTCCAGTGTATAGGTGTTTTCACTGCCAGCAGTCATAGGTCTGAACTCTATGCGCCCACTCTCTCATTTAAATGGGGACCTCAGACAGCACAAATGCCCCATTAGTGCACCAGAGATACATGGCCTGCACTGGTAAACTCATATGGCTGCCAGTCAGGGTTTCAGACTGTATTTATTGGTTAATGGGGGGGAGGAGTGGCATGGGACAAGGTGAGGTGTTATGCCAACTTCTCCAGGAAA
>NW_015175481.1:0-5806 GCF_001447785.1 Gekko japonicus
TTTAAATTAAAGTTCACTTATTAAATAACCATAACACAATTAAATCTTAACAACACCTAAATGTACAGTACAGATTTATATTCTGCACCCTGAGCTGGATGTCCTCTGTCCCTGCTAGCCTGATTTGGTCAAATCTCGGAAGCTAAGCAGGGTCAGCCATGGCTAGTATTTGGATGGGTGACCTCCAAGGAATGATTCTCGGTGATTGTGCTAAAAGAAAGTGATTGTGCAAAAAACACATGGAATTCACTGCCACAGGAAGTGGTGGCGGCTACAAGCATGGACGGCTTCAAAAGGGAATTAGATAAGCCTATGGAGCAGAGGTCCATCAGTGGCTATTAGCCACAAGGTATAGATAGGGACTCTGGGGCAAGTGATGCTCTGTCTTCTTGGTGCTTGGGGGGGGGGGTCAACAGTGGGAGGGCTTCTAATGTCCTGGCCCCACTGGTGGACCTCCTGATGGCACTGGTATTTCTGGCCCCTGTGTGACACAGAGTGTTGGACTGGATGGGCCTTTGGCCTGATCCAACATTGGCGTCTCTTATGTTCTTATAAAGGGAAGGGAGGCCCATGCATGCAAGACTGACACATTTGGGAGCAGGGAATCCCCATGTCCTTTATATTTATGTTCCCCAGAGAGCACTGCGTTCAGGGGCCCAAAACCGGCTGGCCCTCCCAGGTCTCAAAGACTCCAGGTTGGCGACAGCCAGAGCCGGGGCCTTCTCAGTAGCGGCTCCGCACTGGTGAAATGTGCTCCCAGAAGAGATCAGGGCACTGCGGGACCTTTTACAATTCCGCAGGTCCTGCAAGAAGGAGCTCTTCCACCAGGCTTTCGATTAGGAGCCGCGTGTGACATCCGAGAAGAGACCCTGTGCACTGGCTTTACCATCTCTAGCCCGCCTCGCTGGGTAAATAAGTAGATCAACGGAGCGTGCGGGAACATCATTATGACTGTCACCCGTGGAGTATTTATTTATTTATTTGTTATCAAATTTATACCCCGCCCCCCGCAAAGCAGGCTCAGGGGGGCTTCCACGCATACATAAATACAAATTAAAATCATACAATTATTTAAAAACACAACAAGTAAAACCAATACATACACAAAGTGCTGGGGGCAATTAGACTAACTTAGATGGCACATTTTCAAGGTAGATTTCCACTGCCCAGATATTCTCAGATTTTCTTCTGCTCTTAGTTTCTTGAGGCATCAGCTCGATGTTAAAACCACGGGCCAGGACTCCACAGCAGCGGCGTCCCCTAATTAAATGCCTGGTGGAAGAGCTCCATCTTACAGGCCCTGCAGAACTGTGAAAGGTCTCACAGGGCCCTGATCTCCTCCGGGAGCTCGTTCCACCAGGTAGGGGCTGCCACCGAAAAGGCCCCGGCCCTGGTAATAGCTAGCCTAGCCTCCCTCGGGCCAGGGAGGGTCAACCAATTTTGAGACCCAGACCGTAGTGCTCTCTGGGGTATATACGGGGAAAGGCGGTCCCGTAGGTATGGGTCAAGCTGAAATTTCTGCTTGCTTCAGCAGCACATATACTAAAATTGGAACGATACAGAGAAGATTCGCATGGCCCTGTGTTCGTGCACTTTATTTGAAAACTGTACTAGCACTTTAGGATAGTGATTTATGGATTTTAGATAACCGATCTGTTTTGGTTGATTAGTTATGATGAATTTTATGATGGATTTTAATTGTATTTTATACACTGTGCAAGCCGCCCTGAGGCTGCCTTGGTAGGAAGGGTGGGGTATAAATCGAATAAAATAAAATAAAATACAATGTACTGATTCCTCCTTATGCTGTCTCTGGCTTTTTCAAAGTTTGCCTGAGCGGGAGGACACGTCCTCTTTTGTCTTTGGAGAAGGAGGGAAAGAAAATGGAAAAGGGAGGGAGCGCCAACCTAAAGAGAGAGAGGCGGAAACAGGGGAGGGGCAGTGGGAAGCACTTAAATCCCCCCAGCAACAATTCTACTTTGGAAAGGATTAGCAATTTGAAAGCGAATGAGAGCAAAGAATCGCGGCAAAAGGAGTTTTGGTCCATGCAGGGCAACAGTGTACTGGAAGCAGTCTGAATGCAGATTCCTGTAAAATTCCAGATGACACAGATCAGTTCCCCTGGAGAAAATGGCTGCTTTGGAGGGTGGGTTCTATGCCACCATACTTTGCTATTTGCTTATTTATTTATTTATTTTATTAAACTTTATGAATCACCCACCCTGCAAGCAGGCTCTGGGCGATTTACAATTTTAAAACAGTTAAAATACAATCGGCATAAAAGTATCATAGTAATCCAATAAATTAAGAGTTCCGATGGCGATGCTGAGGTCCCTCGCCTCCCCAGACTCCGCCCTCCTCGGGTTCCACCCCCAAAATCTCCAGAAATTTCCCACCCCGGGGCTGGTGACCTGATCTAGACCTTACTTTTTAGTTTTAGTTTGGATTCATTTAGTCCATGCAGGCCTTCTGAGGGGGGGCCTCTGGTTGACCGCCGTGTGAAATGGGATCGGGGCCCGCTCCAGCAGGGCTGCACTTAATGTTGCAATTCGCAGGTCTTCCTTTGTAATTCCGCAGGCGAGCAACACCGGAACAGCATTGATTGGTTTGCAGAGAACGGTCCCAGCGTAGACAGAAGTAAGTGCGTTACCCAGGAAGGAAGTACCCCCATGACCTCAGAACCGCCAAAAGAAGCAAAGTGGGCCTCATCCTGCTATCACGGCTGAGGGCCAAGTCAAGCCGCTGTCCGTTTCTTTGGAAGTTTTCATTCACCCTCTCTGCTCCCCTTTCAATGACACGGTAAACTGCGTGCAGGGGAATCTTTCACGCAGGATTTGTTCGAGCTGAGAGAAGGGAAATGATAAAGAGGAACGAAATGAGAATGCGGAAGGTAAAATGCATTTTGTTCGATCAAACACATTTATGAATAATTTCCCGACTGTACTAGTTCTCAGAGTAACTTACCCAATGTGTTACAAACCACCAGGGGGTCATTTCGTAGAAAAAGAGATGCAGGAGCTCATTTGCATAACTCATTTGCATATGCCACACCCCCTGACAAAGGGCAGGCATGCAAGATCGGGCAGGGAACCCAGGCATGTTTAGAATGCCTTTCTCTCCCTTCGCCATCCGGGGAAGGGAAAGAAAGGCATTTAAATCCCCCCCAGGCAGTGGGGGGCCCCCTCTGCAGGCCTTCCCTGGCCCGTCCACCTGCGTGGGTGGGCCAGGAATGGTGGTGGGAGGGCCCCCGCCCCAGGCTCCTTACTGCCGGAGCACCGTTCCACAGTGCTCCAGCAGGAAATGACCCCTGCTAACTACTAACCGTGCAGATTCTAGCATGAAACCAGATGGCACCCACTAGCTGTGCCAACCTCCAGTTGGGGCCTGGGTAGAGTTGCCAACCTCCAGGTGATAGCTGGAGATCTCCTAGGATTATGACTGATCACCAGGCAACAGAGATCAGTGCACCTGGAAAACGGCCACTTTGGAAGGTGGACTCTATGGCACTAGACTCCAATGGAATCCCTCCCCAAACCTCACCACCCTCCTCAGGCTCCGCCCCCAAAATCTCCAGGTATTTCCCAGCTCAGAGCTGGCAACTCTAAAGTTGGGCCATTGGAGATCTGATGTGGCAATACAGATCTGTTTTTTAAATTTTGTTTTGGCAGCAGCTGCTACCAAATATAATAATGCCCCTATATAAATCAATGGTGAGACCTCATTTGGAATACTGTGTGCAGTTCTGGGCACCACACCTTAAAAAGGATATTATAGCTTTGGAAAAAGTGCAGAAAAGGGCAACTCGAATGATAAAAGGGTTGGAACGCTTTCCCTATGAGGAAAGGTTGAAGCGCTTAGGGCTCTTTAGCTTGGAGAAAAGACGACTGAGGGGTGACATGATCGAGGTTTATAAGATTATGCATGGGAAAGAGCAGGTAAAGAAAGAGGTACTTTTCTCCCTTTCTCACAATACAAGAACTCGTGGGCACTCCATGAAACTGCAGAGCGGTCGGGTTAGAACGGATAAAAGGAAGTACTTCTTCACCCAAAGAGTGATTAACACATGGAATTCACTGCCACAGGAAGTGGTGGGTGCTACAAGCATGGACGGCTTCAAAAGGGAATTAGATAAGCATATGGAGCAGAGGTCCATCAGTGGCTATTAGCCACAAGGTATAGCTAGGGGCTCTGGGGCAAGTGATGCTCTGTCTTCTTGGTCCTTGGGGGGGGTCAACAGTGGGAGGGCTTCTAATGTCCTGGCCCCACTGCTGGACCTCCTGATGGCACTGGTATTTCTGGCCACTGTGTGACACAGAGTGTTGGACTGGATGGGCCTTTGGCCTGATCCAACATTGGCGTCTCTTATGTTCTTATGTTCTTAAAAAGGGAAGACATTGAGACCTTTTTTTCTTGATCCATTGACATGAACAAATATGAAGAGATGCATTATTCTATTGGGAAGAAAGCCTTATAGGGAAGTAACATTGAATAACTAGCTGGTTATTGATCTGCTGAATGAAAATGCTGCCTTGAATAAGAGCATCTCAACATTTAACCATAATGAAAACCTTGCTTATGAGTATCAGATGATAATATTTGAAGATTTTTTTTAAAAAAATGTGCTGAGCTACTGGATGCTGCTATTGGTTGAAAAGAGATGGCATGTAGGTATGCAAGCCAGGGTTATATATGTACCCTCTCTTTTCTGCCCCAGTGGGGACCCCAAGCAACTAATGTCATTCTCCTCTCCTCCATTTTTATCCTCACTACAACCTTGAGAGGGAGGTTTCTATGGCACAGTGGGGATTTGAACCTGGATCTCCCAGATTCAAGCCTAACACTTTATCCACTATATTATACTGACCTGAGGGGAAACTACTGACCCTTCCCTAATGTATTGAATACTCTTGGTAAGGGCTGAGGGTATCCAAAATCTCCAAGTGCCTTTTGCTTGTTCCAGGGGGCATTTGATTGAGATTCGAAGTGTTTTAATGAAAATCTACATTTTTGTGATGGTGTTGTGGAGAAATGGCTTTGCTCCTAGATACTTTAAAAGTATTTTATGTTTCTTATATTTTATCTTATATTGTATACCACCTTTTTGTACCAGATCTGTTTCCTCAAACTCAGGTTTTCCCATAAAATGTATGTATTTTTCAGCATAAGTTGTGCATGAATAAATCAGTATGTTAGTCTGTATATTTAATGTACGTATTAAAATATGCATTGTATGTATGAATTGCATCATGATCTTATACCCTAACAGTCAAACATGACCTTCAAGGGAGGACTCATCGGGACCAGGACCAGCAGCAACCACTGGCAGGCCTGGCTGTTTGCTATTTATTTAATTTATTTATTTCATTGGATTTCTTGAGTGCCCTTCTCCACTTACGTGGGGACTCAGAAAAGTTTACAACAAGATAATTCAATATAAATTATAAATCCAATTTAAACCACAAACCTACAATATTAAACAATGAACATACATACTATTCAACAGCAACCAACAAATGAACCTAGTCTTGTATAGTGGTTAGAGTTTCAGTCTAAGAGCTGAGAGATCCAGGTCTGAATCCCTATTCTGCTGTGGAAGCTCACTTGGACCCGTCACACACTCCCAGCCTTACCTACTTCATAGGTTGTAGTGAGGACAGGAAGATGGTGTAAGCTGCTTTAGGTCCAATTGGGGACCCTGTACTCCTGTCTATGGGCGATTCTGCATTGGCTTTTCCCTCCGTTGTTTTACCATACCCACGTTGGAACAGAAATTCCCCTCTGCATTGCATGCCACTTTCACTTTCTT